>NW_014575170.1:0-13352 GCF_000527765.1 Bipolaris victoriae FI3 | reverse complement strand
AGAGCTTAGATTAAGGGCTATAAAATAAGGTACTAAACTTTCTAATAAGGTAAGTATTAGTAGAGATAATTAAGAAAAACGATCCCGAGGTGGAGACCCGACTCGCCAGCCTACTCATTATATCTATAGTATAGGTTAATATTAGTAAGAAATATCTATAGTTCTTCTTAGTTTCTATTGTATTTATCTAGGGCTGCTATCTTAGATTTCTTAATAGGTTTCTTATTTAGTATAGCTATTATTTAGCTCGTAAGCTAGTTAACTATAGCTTATAGCTTAGCTACCTACTATACGTGAACCTTAGCTTATTACCTAAGACTATAAACTATCTATCTTAGGTTTATAGCTGCTTTAGCCCTAATATCTTCGTTATTACTTAGAGTGAGCATCTCGTCGTTAAGAGCTAAGTAAGGCACTAGTCTAGGACCCTAGACTAGTCTACTAGTACTAGCCTATAACTAAGAGTAGTTATAAGACATTATAAGTCTTAATTAGGCGTTCTATTATTAATCTTCTTATTCTACTAAATCTATAAGTAGTTAAAGTGTTATATAAAATTAGGTGCTAATACTTCTCTAGACTTAATCTAGATTAGAGTAAGTAGAGTAGGTAAATAGCTCTATAAGATAGTTATCTAGTAATATAGTAGAGTAGCGTGCTTATAAGGTAGATAATAATAGGTTTAATAATTCCTAATCTATATTAAATAGACTAATAAGTATTAATCTTATAAAGTTAAGTAACTAGTAAAAAAGTATAATTTAAGTTAACTATAATAAGAGTAGATAATAAAATCTATCTATTCTTTTATTCTTATTATTTCTAGTTCTATTCTCTCTTTCCTCCCGTCTTAGCGGGGGGTTTAGGAGGACGTTAGCTTCTCTTTGTATAGTAGCCTCCCAGAGGCTATATCTTAGCGGGATGCTAAGTTACGTGATTATCGCGGGGCGATGATTATACCTGTTAGGATCTCTAGTAGTTTCCCAACTATTCATCGTTAGACCTAGGGAGAGAATCCTTCTAGTTGTTGCTTATAATATGTAGCTAGGTAAGGATTTAACTATAGACTTTAAGCTTCTTTTATAGAAAGCTTACGGACTTTAGTTAACACTAAGTCCGTTTTTATATATAAGATTAAGGTTTTTATATTATAGATTTAATTCTTAAATCCGTGATTTATAATATTTTATAAGTAATTTATAAGCGTATAATAATATGAATAATATTAAAAGATTAGTAACTAGAAACCTTATTATAAACTAGATACAAGCAGATACTCGGCAGTTAATAACAAGCTTAAACTAGACGCTAATAAAAAGAATAAAGTTACGCTATAATCTTTAGCTTATATAGATAATTTCTACTTTATTAAATAATATAGAAATTACCTAATAAACTTACAAACCTATTATTATCTATCTTATAAGCACGCTACTCTACTATATTACTAGACAACTACCTTACGGAGCTATTCACCTTACTCTGCTAGCCCTAACCTGGATCGAGTCTAGAGAAGTATTAGCACCCCACCCCGTGTAATATTAACCCCGTGTAATATATAATATAAGAGAGTAGCTCTATATATAAGGTAGCTATATAGTAGGCTAGAAAATTCTAGATAAGAGATAATAAAGATAAAAATTATATAGTAAGGTGTTTCATAACTAAACTAGCAGCCTCACTAAACTAGCAGCTTTCTTACTCTACCCTACCTTCATAGTAATATCTAGGCTGGCAAATAGGTAGAGGTTAGGTTATAGTTAGGTTACTAAGAGTTTAGGTTAGGGTTAGGTCAGGTCTTATATAATTATTACCCTAACCTAACCTATATCTAAACTCTTAGTAACCTAACTATAACCTAACCTAACTCTTAGCATAACGATTAGGTTAGGGTAGAGTTAGGTTATCTCTATAGCTAATAGAATACTATTATTATAGCTTATTAACATAGTTATATATTCTAACCCTAGTGTTTAGTAGAGGTTAGGTTAGGTCGCATAGACCTTAGGTAGAGGTTAGGTTAGGTTATAGACCTAACTTAACCCGACCTAACCTCTACCCGTGGCCCGTGCGACCACAACCCAACCCCTACTAAATACTATGGTTGGGGGTACCCGTTTGCTAGTCTACGTATAGGCTATAGGTAGAGGTTAGGTCGGGTTAAGTTAGGTCTATAACCCGACCCAACCTCTACCCAAGGTCTGTGCGACCCGACCTAACCTCTACCCGTGGCCCGTGCGACCATAACCCAACCCCTACCAAACACTATGGTTAGGGGTACCCGTTTGCCAGTCTAGATGGAAATAGATAGGCTGGCAAACGAGTCTCCACCCTCGGGATCGTTTTTTCCTATTATCTCTATTGATAATCACCTAATTAGAAAGTTTAATAGCTTATTTTATAGCTCTAATTTAGTAGTATATCTTCGTCTATAATAATAGTAGACTAACTTTAATAGGCAAGGAGATATTTAGTAACCTGCTGTGCCAAGAGTCAGGTTTCTACATTTTACTCCGATCTTAGTTATCGTCTTACCTATTAGAGTTAGTCTACCACTATATTAGACGAAAATATACTACTAATTTAGGGCTACAAAATAAGCTACTAAGCTTTCTAATTGGGTTATTATTAGTCAAGATAATCGTGATTTTGAGATCCCGATGTAGAGACCCGTTTACCAGCCTAGCCTTAACCACGGGCCTTAAGTTAACATCCACTGACTATTGTTAATTCTAACATCCTTGGTATTAACTATTTGCTGGTTATTTGTAGCGAATTTCAAAAAAAAGAAATTAATGTATACATATAATAGAGTGAGTTCTAGTTCGATAGTGCTATGTATAAGCTTGATGGGTACTCTCCACCTGTATGCACTCTGTGTTTCCCAACGTTAAAGTTCCTTAAGCTTTTGTCCAGACCTTTAAACTCTGGCCATCTAGGATCATGACCAAGTATGTCGAGCCGGAGTGATTCGCCTCTCTCAAAAATCATGCCCCCCGCCCAAAGCATGATCTCAAGCTCCACTACTTGATCTTTCTTGAGTTTCTCAACCTTGTCGTGCGGATGCCAAACATATGCTGGGGAGAGAAGCTCTAGCTTTTCATCAGGATAATCAGGTTCTTTCTGGACAGCGCGATGAGAGGCTCTGAGACGGCCATTTGGTCCAATGTACCGCATGATGTTTTCGCCTGGTATGTCCTTTTCTGCGACTTCCGGAGGAAGGTCTCTGAAGGGTATGTTGAATTGCTGCAACATCTTTCCATTCTTATCCAATTTCTGGATCACGACGTAGACATCCATGTCATCATGATCTGGCGTTGACATATATCTAGCAATGCAGTCAGCTTTTTTCCAAGTATCATGACAATATCATATTTATAAAAGATATAATCACGTCAAGTTATTCTTCATGTTCTAATAGGAATGGTCTTACAGCTTGGCTTTACTGAAGCCACATAACTCCGTGTATTTTTCGAACGTTAGACGAAACCCTGCGTATTCTTTCGGTGGGTATGACCATGCGACTGTCGCATCGTACGTTAGGGCATGTTCGTTAATTCTTGGACGACGCTGTAATGTCGATGTAAGTCCATCTAGATAGAAACTCTGCCATACGAAGTTCTCCGGTGGAAGCCTAGATATCGGGCGGTCAACTATTGATGGTTGATTGTAGCCAAGGAGGGCCAAGCGCATCCGTGGTGTAGCTTCCCAGTCGTTTTGTATGCCTTTCAAATATTTGTCAAAGAATGACTGTAGCTCATCAATGTAGTTTGGCTGGTAGATGTCATGCCATTCTTGGGTTGAGCAGATGCGCAGCCTGGGAAATATTGGTCAAATGGAAAAAGCTTTCAAATATCGTCTCGATCAGTACATACCATTTCTCAGCTGATGAAGAAAGAAAATAGCCACGGAGACTTCCTTCGGTGTGTAGGCCAGTCGAATAGCTTGCTGTCGCGTACATAGGGACGTTGATATTCCAGAGTTTAGGTCGCTTATCTTCCCAGTATGCATTCCATAGCGGGTATTTGTCAATCATGTCCTCTACATGTTCTCTGTTGTTTAGACCTATTCATTCGTTAGTGCTTCGATGGCCAGGACTGCATGTTAACTGTTGAATACCTCCCGTAAAATTGGAGAGCAGCAAACCCCAGAAGGAGTAATCTGGAATACCTCCCCTGCAAAGAGATTCACGATAGTAATCTCCTAGTCCTTCCCATGGAGCTAAAGCCTTCAAATGCGGAGGTTGCTCAGCCCCAATAAACCTAGCCCATTAGTCCAGCTATCTAAGTAGCCAAATGGTGTAGTGCTAATGATATAGGCACTTACCACTGTGTAGAACCTAACCAGGAGTTGCCAGCCATTCCCACAGCACCGTTACACCAAGGCTGAACACCAATCCATTCAATGGCGTCATGTCCATCACGACCTTCCTGTGTACCGTAAACTGGCATATCTCCTTCCGATTGAAAAGTGCCACGGGCGTCAGTATTCACTACCGCGTACCCACGCTGGATCCACTCTGCCGGGTCGGGTGCTTCCCACTTCTCTAGACCGCTAGTCCAGCTACGGGGTATCCCAACCCTCCAAGGTACTTTGTCCAGACTTTGTAGGCCTGTTCCAGTTTTACCATATATGCTCCAGGGAAGGATCGCTGGTACAGGTTTAGTGTCAGAATCGATTGGACGGAAAACATCGGCAAATATTTTCACGCCATCTCTGAGCGCAATTTCCTGGTCTTTCTCATATATCATTGCAACCGGAAGTGGGCGCCGACCATCCTCTTTAACCCACCCCTTTGGCAGAATTTTCTTGTCTTCGCCATACGGAGTCCATACATTATCTAGCTCTCGTTTCGTTGGCGTATAGAGGATTTCGATTCCTCCAATTGATTTTGGCATGTTGGCAGTGCGAACTATGTCGAATAAGCCGCTAGAAGATGGTGGCAGGGGGGCAAGGCTCCTCAATAATCAACGACGAATAACGCAGATATTCAATTCGTATGTATTTTCAAAGTATGTGCAGCAGTGTACCGTCAATCAAGTAACAGAGTAAGTTGTCTAGCCATCTTATATATAGTTCTGTCGACCACAAACAATCCTTGAGTTCAAGAGGGAATTTACGGAGTTTGAGAATTTCTCAAAAAGGCTAGTGTGGGGAAAGCTAATTCAATACATGGCGCACGTCTAGTGTAAGCTGATGAGGGGGTGGGAGAGGCCGCAAATCAGACAGTTGATGTCGGATATCGGGATGTGGAGGAGCTAAGCGTGGGTACATCAATTATCTTTGAACAGGGGTTATAAGTTGTCGCCCACAGCCATGTGACGCGTGTCGAGGACAGCTACGCATGCATTACGGGATAATATCGCACAGTTCTAGAAACCCTTTTCAAGAATTTTTCACATATTTCTTTTTAAAAATTCTGTTATTACACAAAATTCTTCTATACTATATGTTTTATATCATCATTGGAGCCGTAGCCGGGTATATGACATGTAATCCCATCATGCCAGGTGGTACTACGGACAGAACTACAATCGCTGGCTCACTAAGCGTTCATTGCTTAGTCATTCATAAAATACATTAGGATTAGAGCCGAGTTGAATTTTTTTCAAAAAGGGTTATAATTTCAATATGATAACATATATGACATTCTTCGCGTAAAGATCAACGACTAAGCTATTGAACAAGGGATGCTTCGACTTAGTGTGGGGGAGCCGAAACCATCTCCTGGGCCGAAACCTTATCCAGGTTGATGCGGGGAAGCTGATTCATAGATGCTATGGTCCTAAATCGGCCCGTGCTAGATTCGTGGAAGGGATGCGACGCACTAAGACGCTATCAGTCAGCGCACGTTTTTGTTCCAGTAGCGATTTGCACATGTAGACTATTCACTTTGGAATACTTTCTTCGCCGACCCCTTAAATGCTGTAGGATCGATCTAATTCTGCCCAGATTAATCACAACTATCATTTTGGACACAATGTTGAACAGAAAAAGACAAGATTCATTTTCTTGTTCGCAATGTAATCGAAAGTTCGGGCGCAAGGACCATCTCAATCGTCATCTTCATCGCCATACCGGGAATAAGTCGCTGCGATGCACGATATGTACTGCAGTTTTTTCACGAAAGTTTGTAGAAAAATCGAATTGACTTTAGATGGCAATTGTAACGCAGCACAGGGACGCTTTGCTCCGACATAGCCTCGTACACGGGGACCGTGCAGTGGAGGTCAGGCAGCACTTAGCCTCAGAAGGGACAAGAATGAATCAGGCGTGTCGGAACTGCGCAAAGTCCAAGAAAAGGTGTACAGCCGGCACACCTTGTGCAAGATGCCAGAAGAATGGGATAGTATGTGATGATATCCATACCAGCGCCGATGAGGATTGTCCTTCCGAAGGTGACATGAACGATAAACTTCAATCAGCCACCAGTAATTCACTTCACGGTTTTGCGGGCGCGACTACGGAGATTCAAGAAAATTTGGATGTCGAGTACTGTCTTGACAACCTAGTCGAAAGAGATGACTCTTCCTGGTCCACACAATCTCCATGCAGTAATGGAATGCCGACAAGCTTGGGAAGTGAATCACAAGGTGTAACTATTCCGGATTTCATGGCTCACAATCCGCAATTTGATTTTGGGCTCGACCACTTCCAATGGATTCACGAGGGAGCTGATCTTGAGATAAGAAACATATTGCCAGATAACATCATCTCACAAGGATTCACTCTTGACAATCATGCAGTGAATCTTCTGGCCGGATCTCTCAATGCGTTTGGTACTTCAGAAGCAAACAACGCGCTCCCTACTAGTGGCCAGGCACTTTTTGGTTTGGATATAGTGCCTGGTGCAATACAAACGTTCACTGGCCTAAATCTCAAGGATTTTGAGCAAGTACTGCAGTGTGAGAATTTTTGTCACATTGAAAGTATACCAGAGTCCACAAGCTCTAAAGTTCAGCAGTTCTTTGCATTGCACCGAACCGCTGGTTTTCCCGAATGTCCGTCTGTCCACATGATACACGCCTTTGCTGAACTATATTTCGAGTTTTTTGACCATAACTTTCCCTGTATCCATAAACAACAGCTACAGGGTGGACCGACATCTTGGATTCTATTGGTGGCTGTTGCATCTATAGGATCTCAATACTCAGCAATTGAGAACGCATCTGTTCATACGAAATGCCTTCAACATCTACTTGAAAAGGCCATCCATGATTATGTTAGTACACAATATATTTGTTTTGTCGAACGAAATCTAACGTTGATAGTTGCCTACGCGTTGTAGTGATATCACTATAGACTTTGTCCAGAGTGTCTTTATTAGCCAAATCAATCTTTGCTGTGAAGGGAAGAAAAGTGCACATTTAAGGCAAGAGTGTCAAAGAAGCTTGCTATCTACCTTGATAAAGCAAGTGAGTGACGACGCAGCTTCACGACGGAAAAAGTACCACATGACTCAGCCCAGCATCGAGGAAGAATGGACAGTCTGGTTGAGCGCTGAGATATTGACAAGACTCAAATATTGTGTTAGTCGTAAGTACACCAAATGTTCTTACTCCCTTTGCGCTGATTAAGCTAGTAGGTTTTGAATGCCTACAATTCGCACTATTCCATTTGAAACCGCAACATTTTACTGGGGATTACACAAGACATAAGATTTCCGCAGAAGATCTGTGGAGCGCTACAACAGCTGAGGAATGGAATTCCCAACGCTCACCGGCAATGCATGATCCGTTGCGGTCTCCCTTCGAGGAAATTGTACTTACCAGTGCTTCGATTGTTGAAGAACGCCTTGAAAATCTTCAAACAGCATATCGAACAGCACTATGCGCTCGCCTACAAGATTGTTTCCTGGAAACAATGGGAAGATCTTCGCTTTCGACATTTACTAATCGCAATGGATTTGAAGATGTGAAGCGCTCGTCCTACCGTTCACCACTTGTCGATCGCCTGCTCGAATACATTTTGGAAGACAACTTAGCTTCAACCTACCGACCTTACTTCCAGAGTGACTGCTCGCTTCATGTATTATCAATTCTCCGACACGTTAGCCTGACAGCGGTCTATGCATTCTCAGGCTGGGAAGCAGATCGTTCTGAAACACAAGAGGCGAGAACATATCTTAAAAATTGGATTTCGAACGACATGTCTTCAGTGCGACGATGCCTTTGGCATGCGGCATGTGTGTTTCGAGATTTGAGGAACAAATCACATTTCTCGTGTTTCGATCCATTCTTCATTTTGATTGCTACGCTTGTAATCTGGATGTATTGTACTCTCAGTTCTGGAATTGTTTCCTACACGGATGAGGCGATTTGTATACACAGAGAACCTGCGCGGATTGATAGCTTTACAGACCGTGAAGCGCTTCAGCACTGGCTACAACACTGTTCTTGCCGCAAGATTCATCTGGCAGGTCTTGGTACCTTGGAAGGACCTGAGGGCGCTAAGCGGGTAATCAAGGAGTACCGCAACATACTCAAATCGAGGGTAGGGTGGTTTGATATCCGTGATGCGCTTGCTTTCTTGGCGGAGCAACTGCTTGAAGATAGACTACCTCGCCGTCGAGACTCTGAAGAGTAGACCACATATCACATAATTCATACTAAGCTCTACATGATCATTTGTTTTGATACAAATGCATCGTCATATTGCCTCTTCTCTTATTTTAATTCTGGGCAATCATCAACAATAGATGTATTCACAGAGCGCCCAAGCATTTGTTGAAAGTAATAGGACAGTCGCATGCCTATAGCAGCCAGAGTGAAGAAAACTTTACCCCAGATCGTGCTAGCATCGACAGGCTAGATGTTGGGTTAGCATGCTGAACTTATATCATACGCGGAGAGTACCATACCACAACTGTTGTACCTCCACTTTTTCTGACCCAATTAAACGCCCGTGGAATCATCTCAGCTTCGAACTCCGTACAAGCCCTATCTATTGCACGTTTTTCTACCTTACGGCTCGGCCCAGAAAAGGAAGAAAGTTGTCGAAGCAAGTCAAGGGCGGTTGCGGTGTCGCGAAGAGCTGTATTACCCCCCATACCACTGCGGAAACAGTCAATGCTCCAAAATCTATGGTTCTGATGTGGCTTGCAAAGCTTACCGGGTCGGCAGCATCGCATGGATGGCATCTCCCAATAACCAGATGCGGCTATCGCCTTTCTCCGGTTCTTTCCTAGACCTAACTTTGGCTCTCCAACCTTGCCCTGGATTTACACTGACCATGCTCCTGTAGACATAAATGTCAGAATCCTGTACAAGTTCAATTATATCGTGACTGCAAGTGTGAGTGAGCGATTTAGTGCTTCAAGAACATTCTGGGAAGATGCGTACTATTCCGATGACCATTCCGATAGTATTTCTCTTACAAGATCCCACTTGGCCTTCTGCGATAGACTTGACAAATTTTCCGGGCACGTGGAAGAGGGAACATGAAAGCCAAACATCGAAGATGAAACATCTTCATTTCGGGAATCCGCAGAGTTCGAGGACTTTGGCAAATAGGCTGCCAGCATTAGATGAGGCTATCGTGAATCTGAAGATGTAACCTTACCACAGTAATATAAAGTTTTCCCATCCGCGAAAGTCAGGATTGGTTTTTCGAGGATTTTTGGGTTAGTTTCTTGAAGCCGTTGAGCAGAAAGATTGCTCTTGGCTGCCATACTAGTGTAATCATTCAGTTGGACAAGATTATTCAAGCCAATCTGTTTGTTGATCTGGCTGTATGTTAGCAGGTACTCCATATATTTACCAATACCATACCTTTGAATGACTACCATCGGCCCCAATCAGAATGTCACAGTGGTCATGGGATCCATCTTTGAACCAGACCCTGACTCTCTCTTTCGGAGTGCCGAAGTCTACGATTTCGTAACGATCAAATTCCTTGCCATATTCGAGCTTTCCAGAGGCAGCTACAGGTGCCGCCAAGGCATCTCTCAAAATTACGCGGCTTATAGGTGCAGATTTGTTGTAAGTAGGGAAAATGGTCAAGTCCAGCATAGTTTCAAATTTCTCGTTTCTGACAACCGGAGCCTCGGATTTGTTGCCGCTGGCTGGCCCAAAGTTTTGCACGATCAGGTCCAGATTTTCTGGGGATAGGCATGCTCGCATGCCTTTCAAAGCATCAGCACCTAGCCTGATCTGGTATCCTTCGCGTTTGCTGTTTTCCGGTAGCCGTTCGTATAAAGAAAAATCGATGCCATTGCGTAATAGCCCATTTGCAAGGCAACTGCCTGCAAGACCCCCTCCAATGATCACAACACGGAAATTTTGTGGATCGGTCATTTTTCGATTTGGATACTTGCTGTGTCTCTTCTGGGCTCTACTTTAAATATGAATATTTTCCCATCTCTATCACACGTCGGATAGGTCGATTGACCCTATCAATACCTTCGGATGTACATCGGCGCCACCACCTCTTCTGAGGCTTGCATTGCATTTTACTAGGAAGTGAGGTAAACCCAAATCGGTATAGATCAACTCTCAAAGTGCCAGCTTGCAATGGTAGTTCTCATGCGGTCATTCTCCACCCCCACCCCCACCCCCACCCTTCCCACGTGTTTCCATCTTCCTGACCAATAATCTCAAATTTTTCATACCTTTGCGGATATACACATGCAAAGGTATCTCGCGCTTTGCGAAGATATACAGGAAACCTTGTGACAGCTTTTCACTAGCGTTATAGATATCCTCCACCACCCCTGGGTATATTAAGATTAGGTGTTCTCGGGTCTTGATTAAACGTTTTACTTTTATTATTGTGACATCATTTTAAAGTGCTTCTTGGATATTCATTGCGTTTTGAAAGCTGCTACCTAGCTTCGATCAACAGGATTATCGAAGAAATGGCATCTCAAGAAGAAATAACGACCTTGGAGTGGTTTGGTAAGGGCTGCACAACTTCTTTGGAGTATTCAAAGCTATTGATGCTGATGAAATTCAAGGTGCAACCACTTTTAGACTCAAGACCAGAGGACTCACTATCTTTCTCGACACATGGCTCGATCGTCCGGCTGCACTTCCCTCATATATCTCTATCGCCGATGTGCGTGAAGCAGACTACGTCTTTATCTCACATGCTCATTTTGACCAGTATGTTTTTTTCTGTTCTGCAATATAAAATTTTGTTAGTTGACACTTCTGCCTAGCCTACCAGGGGCCGACCGATTGGCCTTGCAAACGGGCGCCATCATTGTCGCAAACTGTGAAGCAATCAATTTGCTAGCAGCAGCAGGTGTACCTGAAGATCAACTGCTAAGAGTGAGTGGGGGGGAACGAGTACCACTTTTCACAAAGAACACCATTCAGCAAGCAAAATCAGGCAAGTGTCCACTTAGACCAGGGCCTCCAGGTGCTCCACCTACACCACATCCATCTCTT
This sequence comes from Bipolaris victoriae FI3, assembly GCF_000527765.1. Lineage (NCBI taxonomy): Eukaryota > Fungi > Ascomycota > Dothideomycetes > Pleosporales > Pleosporaceae > Bipolaris > Bipolaris victoriae. Next base: position 1,962 of record NW_014575170.1, on the reverse strand, counting down.
GCCGCGGCCATAGCCCATATCTGGCCGTCGCTACACTGTTTGATGCCGGGTGGCCCAGACTTTCATCCTGAAGAGATAGACAGTGGCGAAGTCTTTACAGGAGAAGCACATCCGTGTCTATGCACTGTAGATATCAATCGGGGTATGAAGTATGGTTTATTCAAACTAAACGATTCAGTGCCCCAAGAAAAAATGGATGCTGGCATGACTTCTTTCTTGAATTACATCGCGGATCGCCAAAAGAATGTCATGTCTCATCATGATGGTGGACAGTTAATGGTGAATTTTCAGATCGGCGAGAAGGGTATATTATGGAGCTCACATTTAGGCGCATACGAGGGCATTATGAAGTCGATCGAGCCGAAGCCAGAAGTGGCCATCATGGGCATCGCTGGTAGGGCGAACTTGAATGGAAGACCGTGGGATGGCTCGGCGGCACAATTTGTACTTCGTGAGGTTCAGTGGCTTAGGCATCCGACAACAGTGATTTGGTGCCTCCATGACGAAAGGTGCGTTCAAAATCTTTGATCAGAAATAACGCTTACACGTAAGATACAGTTGTATCAGGCCGTATCGCATCAACACAAAGGCAGCAACTGAACTGGTTGAAACACATTCCACGTCAAGAATTCTCGACTTAAACCACTCGCAAGCTTATGGATTTCGTATTTAACACTCAGTAGCACTAGTTATTAGTAAAATACCTGTCAAATAATAGCAGCAGAAGTTGTAGAATCTAGGGGTTTTCTAGAGCATCTAGATTCTGTGTACAACCGCTACAATTATGAAATCTTCGTAATAGTTAGATTTTTAGATTCTAATCTATGCTTGAACCTTAATAGAACTAAGATGGAATATACTATAATTACTTAATATAAGGCGTTAAATAATACGTTGTTAATATTAGAGAATACACTCTACATATATTTTAAGAGTATAGCTCGAGTGGAAGTAATATTAGACTTCTGGTGCCAAGCTTCTTGTTAGTTAGTTTTCGCAGATAGGGAGACAGTGTGCACTAGACAGTAACGTAGGTAAGTAAAATGTTATATTATACTTATACTTAGAACTTAAGTTAAATATATTAAGCTATAAGGGCTTAATGCCTAATGCTATATACTAAGTAAGTATCGTGCTTATTAGTGAGCACTATAGTGCCAAGCACTGCTTACTAGTAAGCGCTTATTATTAAGTAGTTACGTAATAACTATTCCTAAAGAGTATGCGTTGTTTCCTACGGCTATTCAGCCGTCTTATAAATTACTCGTTAAATTAGACTGGCAAACGGGTACCCCCAACCATAGTGTTTGGTAGGGGTTGGGTTGTGGTCGCACGGGCCACGGGTAGAGGTTAGGTCGGGTCGCACAGACCTTGGGTAGAGGTTGGGTCGGGTTATAGACCTAACTTAACCCGACCTAACCTCTACCCATAGCCCGTGCGACTATAACCTAACCCCTACTAAACACTATAGTTAGAATATATAACTATGTTAATAAGCTATAATAATAGTATTCTATTAGCTATAGAGATAACCTAACCTAACCCTATTACCTATAGAGATAATCTAACCTAACTCTACCCTAACCTAATTATTATACTAAGAGTTAGGTTAGATTATAGTTAGGTTGCTAAGAGTTTAGGTTAGGGTTAGGTTAGGGTAATAATTATATAAGACCCGACCCAACCCTAACCCAAACTCTTGGCAACCCAACCATGACCCAACCCCCACCCATTTGCCAGCCTACGTTAAATAAACGTAACGATGAAATGTCCTTCACATTCTGAGGCTGGTCGTAACAGTAGCTTAGATCTCTAATACTGTTTACCTTACTAATGTTACACGGGGTTTGGATCTATACTTCTCCGTCCTGGTCCGCACTAAGGCAGGCGAGTATTACGCTAGTGTTCCGTGAGAGTTTGTCTGGCGATGCAGTGGAGTGGTGTGCTTGAATAGAAGGTAAC
>NW_014575171.1:0-13460 GCF_000527765.1 Bipolaris victoriae FI3 | reverse complement strand
GTTTAATACACTTAATATGTAGAAATGTTCTATGTATCCTGCTATGACAGGGGTGTGGAGCCTATCAGCCCTAGACTGGCCGATACGGAATGGGCGACGACAGGACCAAACACGCTGTAATATTTCCAACCGCCCTTCTAAGTTTGTAGAAAATAGGCTTAAGAATGAGTTTTTGGTTATCGCGGTGCAATACTAGCGATAGGGCGGGTTCCGAGATACTAAAATCGCAGGCTGTTTGCGGTACGGGGGGATTTGCGTGACATAGGGGGAGATGTTAGTTACTAAAATTTGAGCTATGATAGAGGTGCCTGTTACAAGCTTGGACCCCATGATAGAGGATTGTAAGCACTACTCGCCCCACTGAACTCAAATGCTGTCAACGGCCCTTCTTCGTTCCTTTTCGTTCCTTCTTCGGTGCTTTCCGGCCCTTTGTAGTCTAGTAAATCTAACGCAAATTTGAGGGAATAACTACCATGCTCCACGATTCGCAAGCCTGTATAGGTTCTGTAAAAGATAGCGCGGCCGGCCAATTTGACTTTTGTATGGATTGAAATGCCAGTGAATACTGCTTGTGCGGAGTGGGACAGGGACGAGCAATTGGTATATAGTCTGAAGTGGCGGTCCAAAAAGGTGGGCCAAGAGAACAATGCACTGCCGCTATCCTTCAAAAGGAAGGAAAACTTGCCCACAGACTAGGCCGGGATGCTAAGTACTACAAGTAGATATTCGGGATGATAAGATAGTTATCTCCGGAGATAGTGTGACTTTAAGTGTGATATCGGCCCGACTAACTGTGTAATCCCGAGAATCTTAGCCTGACCTGGTAAGAGAACTTGGCCCTTAAAGTAGCGTGGTAGTGCATTGCGAGCCCTTGTAGACCACTGCCCGTCCGTTTTTCCCACACCGACAGTATTCACCGGTATTTTAACCCATACAAGAATCTGCTTGATAGGTCATGCTATACTCTCACGCAGTTACAGCTTCCGGTTTCTGTAAGCAGGCGACCTTTGATTATACGCCAAGCCTCTCTCGCTTGGTACTCATCTTGCCCAAATGGTACTAGTTCCTATCAGCGATGCCATGGGTCGATAATTAATGCGTGACATTTACGGAGTCTAAGCTTTTCTGGACAAGCGCATACCAGATGGGTCCATCTCCTGCGTGGGATGACAACTGACCTACGTAGTAAGAGGACAGCAAACTGTACCCTGGACTTCGGAAGACATCCTGCTTCCGCCAGAGAGACCAGGCGCTCTACCCTATCGGGCCGATATGGTTCCGTTACAGCACTGTGTTAGAGGTAGGCACATGTACGAGTATCAGGGGATCAGTTCTGGAGTGGTGGCAGATGTACGACGACTTTCACGTTTTTAGTCATTAATTCAATCGCGATAGTGAGTGCAAGTCCTACCGTAAGATCTGACAGAATCACCGGTTGTATCGCAGCGGGCGACCGGGTGGCGGTGTAGTGGCTTGGAACTAACAAACCACAACCGCTGACTATATTCAGGGCAATGCTAGGAGCCCCTGGGGTTCTTCAGAAGTTGCTACCATGCTTGTTTGTCATGGAGCACGCCTCCCTCCCCCAAAGTTGCATTATGCTTGAGTCGATCCCGAACTACCGTACATAGATTTCACTGCGTACAGACAGGGTCATGAGATGTAATTAATCTCTTTCCGGATGATCATTCAATAGAGCTGTATGAGGTACTGTGCATTAGCTAATGCGGCATGCTAGGTATCAGATCCGGTGTGTTCCGGGCTAGCAACACTTTCACAAAATAGTTGGATCGATCACATTGATATTGGTGAGCCACAAAGACGGAGCGCAATACAGACGGTAAAATCTAACAGACTAAGCTTCCCTGTCAGAAATTGTCATGATGTCTTCTTTATCAACCAAGCTCGCTGAAGCTGGGTTAGGCTCCATTCAACCTTGAAATGGCTGTACCCCGTCTTGCTAGCTCCCCGCCACGCTAGTACCTTTCTACGGTACATAGATTCCACTGCATCTAGACAGGATAGCTAGTCGGCTTTTGCATGCGGATGAAGTTAGCTTTGTAGTTCTGCCTAAGATGCGCGAAGGGCTACGCGCCAGCTAATATGATAGGCTAGGTGCCATGTCCAGCCCGTTCCAGGTTGGCAGTACTATCTGAAACAGTGGGTTAGATGCCTAGGAGTAGAGCATATAAGAACAAGTTGAAGGCCACCTGTAACAGTCGATAGATCTAAGGAATTCACTGCTCAAGATGACATCTAACCAGCCCTTTACCCATTCCTCTCATCAAAGCGAATCTTCCAGCTCGCAAGCAAATCCTTACAACAACGTCTGCGACCAATGCTATCGCCGCAAGCTCAGCTGTTCCCGTGGAATGCCTGCATGCGAGAGGTGCCAACAGTCTGGCCAGCAATGCACATACAGTATTACCAGGCCTGTTGGCCGCCCGAGACGACTAGAGCCTGATCAGAGTCGTCAGCATAGACGTTCCGTCCTGCGTAATGCCATCAGAACACACGAACAAGTATTGCAAAAAAACGGCCTGTATACTCCTATATCGCAACGTAGTCTCAAGGGTATTATCTCTTCCACTTGCTTATTAGTCGACTCACTAACTTGGGAAGACCCTAGAGACTCTCAGGCTAGTCCCCAGTCTGGCCAGAAAGAGGAGATGAGACGCAAAAACGCAGAAGCCCAGATGCAAAATGATTCAAACCATTCCGAAACTACATTATTTCAGTCAGATCTAGATACAGCACTGCAGTCTCTAGGCTATGGGTCACAAACCAACCAGGCGTACCAGAACCACCCAAGTCGTTCTAGAGAAGACATCACGAACAGTCGAGCAGAGCGCCACAGCCAGACTTCGACGCAGCCAAAAAATGTTCATGCTGTCTCGGAGCCAATGGCTACGACTAGTCTTGACTGTGGCGTATTGCCATTGCCGTCGTCCGCGTTAGACGAAGAGTTCTTAAATCTCGATTTTCCCAACCAGGAGCGCATTTACATCGATCTAGAACCTCAGCACTCCAACTCAACTAGCAGTAGCAGTGATGAAAAGTGCCATTGCCTTTCGCACATCATCCAATCCTTAAACAGAAACCGACAGGGAAACCATATCAGGCGCGATTCGATGAACAAAATTCACTTACTCAATGAAGCTGCTGAGCAATTCCTTATGTGCGATAGTAACCACAGCAAGCTATGGTACATCATCCTGCTGGCTCTCTATCAAGATGCAGACGATAGCCTTAGCTCAGCAGAAGAGCCGCAGGAGAGAATGGGTGCACATTCTGGAGCAAAGGGGTTCTGTGGTAACATAAAATCAAACTTGGATACTATGGTATGTCACGCTTCCCTTGCTTGGATACTGAATGGATGAACTCAATTCGCATTAGTCTACGAAAGCAATCCTCACCGAAAACGAAGTTGACCCCCTACAGAATCCTAAGAAGAAGAATATCTTACTTAAGACGTTTATTTTGCTTTCTTCAACAACATCTGCGCTACCGTTTAGATTTAGGATCGACAGTGATGATAATTTGAGTCATGAGATAATAGAAGCCCTCGCTGTATTAGTTCGGGATAGGTTTGAGAATCGTTTATTGGGGCAAATGGATGACGCAAAGTACTCGCCCCACATGCCTAGTTCTCCGAACTAGGCCCTACCCAGCTGAACGCCGATTACCAGCTCAACGCCGAAGGCAGCCTGTACGCGCGTTTTGTACGTAAATTTGACCGCGCAAATGAATAAAATATTCTTTTTTTTAGCCTAATTTACTAAGTAGAGGGTGGCTCCCACGCTATAAAACGCCTTATAGATGCCTGTACGCGTGGTGTTGAGGGCCGTAGGGAGGCAGGTGTTGGTTGCTGAGTAGCCTCTCAAAGACGCTACTATAAGCAAAACCCCCACTACAACACTACCACTTCACACTTGAATAGAAGAACAAAAAGAAGAGCACATATATTTTTAAACTCTGCGATTTACCTCCAATAGTCAAGAAAGCATAATCTTACGTCGTTGCGGTGTTATTGCGTTCTAAAGGTGGGTGGTTTTGGCTGCCAAAAAGGCGCTATACCGCTTTCGAATTTCGCGGACACCACTAAGCCTATTTCGAATTTCGCGGACACCACTAACCCCATTTTGGAACCCCATCTTGGATTTCAGCCACACCAGCCATGAATTGCGGCCATGCTACACCTACAGCGTACAATACACGGCCGTGTAGTATTATAGTGGGCTAAACGCCCTTTATACACCAAGTGTTTGCTCCACAGAGCGCAGTCTATTACATATAGGGTTACTAGAAAAGTCTCTTCTAGTCCTCCCAATAGCTTGCTAGACTGTAGATATACAAGAATACTAAAAAGGTTTTTCCTGGTAACTCTAATAGCAACTGGAGACCTCTCAGCTTAGTATGTAGGAGTTGTCGCTACACACAGTGTGTACTAAAGAGGTTAGGAAGCTGACGTCGTCTGACATAGATTGAGGTAGGGTACGCTCGAGCCTTTCCCCTGACACACCAGGCTATATTCTTACCACAGTCCTTGTCCCCGTTACTTGTCGTAATCTTTTGACACTCTGCTCTTCCATAAAATCAGTTTTGATATTTAATACAACTATAGCGTACAATGTTGAACAAGAATACTGCCTGCCAGAAAAAGCGAGGTCGGCCGCCTAAATACACATCTACAGAGGAAAAGAAGGCGGCCGACGCGGAAAGAAAACGCACCCAGAGGAAGGCTAAGGCCCCAGAAGAGCGAGAAATACCATCTGAACAACAGTATATCGGAGGCCCAGGGCAGGCTGTATTCTTTTGGCCGCTTCTACCACAGCTGGTTCAAGGCGGACCATCCACGCTTGAAAGAGAAGAAGATACTGCTCAAACCGGACCGATACCGAATGAGCGCAATGACTTGGAAGAGTTTCTGCCACCACTTAGCCCTTTAGGTGGCCTTTCGCCAGACTCTCTATCTACTGGAATTGATGACGTCCTAGACGAACCTATTATCAACCCTGAAGAGCCTATAGTTACTAGAGAGCTAGGGGAAGTAGAGTGCGAAGGTATTTCAACAATTAGTGATGCGACAAGCGTTGTCCATGAAAGCGGAGATTTTGCGATAGGTAGTACAGACCTTGACAACGAGACTGAGGAAGTAGGCAGACTCGCAGATCGGCTAGTGGATCAGCTCATTCGGCACCAGGGATGTTGCGAACATTGCCATCAGCAGTCTCAAGACGAGCATACCGAGCAGCATTCGACTCATGTTGGCCTCAAGGAATACTTAGATGGAATCGCAGCGACAGTGGATTGCCCAGATATACTAGGGTCAAACACTATGACGACTCATACATCAAACCTTAGTAGCCAAATAGACGGAAAAGTCAGGTACCAGCTCTACTGTGGAGTTGGCAAAGATGATGTTTCGCCAGCCCACATCTGCTTGAAGGCGGACGATCAAGCGACTGTACCAACCGAGGTCACCTTTGATATTGATAGCGTTCTTGGTTTTCCGAGTAGCCTAGCTGTAGCCAAGCAAGGCATTCGTTGGAATCCCACACAGATGCCGGTTTCAGACCTACGATCAGACTTGCACCTCGACAGCCGCTTAGCGCACTACATTGATCGCCATGGCCATGCTCACTCGGTACGGAGGCCGTTGCATCAATTGCCACACTATTGCTTTGGGCGACTAGTGGGGTTTCAAGATATCTCCCTGTATCTATTCTTTCCGCATCTTTACCGAGAAGAGCAAAAGGTAAGCCGTCTTTTAGACGACGACTTCCGTAACTGGATGGATCAGATCCTGCTCCCGGTCGTGTACCAATGTCACGGTAGCTCTATTGTGCAGCACTATCCATCTAGCTACGACCATGCGCGATATAACTCCACAGCTCGAGGGGTAGAGGGGCGATCTCAACGGACAGACGCGATGCCACGGCAGCAGCAGCTTTTTCATTTTCTTCCGCCCGACCATCTTCACGAGATGTGGGAGATGATCCTCCAAGCCGTTGAACGCCATGGGCTGCAGCAGTTTCGCGGTGTTTTCCTCTTCTGCCACGGCAAGAACCTTAAATGCCTCACTAAAGACTTGACCTGGGCGCAGATGACTTCGCGCTTCGACGAATACTGGACTGGAGCTATCACAGAGAGCTATCTGACCTCGGACGCTTATATTGACGTAGGTAAAGAGGTATGCTTAGCACAAAAATCTCACGTCGCACATGAAGAGGGGGAAGCACAAGATGACGAAGACAACGCCCTAGCAAAAACGCTATTATGGAAGCGATGCTGTCTTGAGACCTATAGCGAGTGGATGCAAGATTGGCACGGCCAGGAAGCAGATGGGCATCGGAGAATATTCTACCCTTTTAGCATGCTACATGACAGTGGAAGCTTGACGATCGAGACCCATCGGAGCTCGAAAAGCCGCGCGGACGGGCTCCTCTATAGTCAGTTTTACTCTAGCGTCAAGGAGATATTCGCGGCTGGGAACGCCTATCCTTTTACCAACACAGCCATAGAGACGCTGGCGCTCGACCCTAAGCTACGGAAGACATGGCAACACGTTGGAGCAGGCCTCAGCCACGATCCTGTCCCGTTAGTTCGGGCCTATCTCTATACCAAACTCCGCTGTCACTATGCTCTACTAGGATCAACGCAGAAGTGTTTTGGCACACGGGAGGAACATCGTGTTTCGAGGCAATTATTTGGCCAGATAAACGCTCGATTCCAGCAACGGCAACTCCACACACAACGCTTCCAATCAGCGCGAGATAGTAATGCGTCATACTATACTATCACAACCGCCACACTTATACGGTGGTTGCGCTGGAATATTAACAAGTTCTGCGTTGGATTTGAGATGGTTTACAGCCTGAACGACCACCATTTCGTCACGTGGGAACATACTCGGATCATGCTTATGTTTCTGCGGTGTCTCCAATTTTCCTACTCTTCCGGCCTTATTCAGCGGGCCGGCGGTCTTTGGCAGGATGTACGACTAGAGAGCGATGTCAACCAGTCAGACGGGCTGCGGAGACGCGAAGGTTTGGGGTTCCAGGACAACATGAGACGACATGGCTATGCTTGGTTCATGGATAAAGTGGACTGGGAGACGATGACGTTCCGGCAACCATTTGCCCAGTACATGATGTTCAACAACCCATCCATGCAAGCGGCCTACCACGCGCGCTACAGCCAGATCCGGGATGTGCGCATTGACTTCATCCGAACAGATAAGGCCCGCCAATGGATGATGGAGTTTAGCGCTGTACCAACTGGCTTAGACCTTTTAGAGGAATATCTGGAACAGCTTTGCCTCTGTGCTTTTCGTAAAGATGTCTTGTCCTTTATCCGACATCTCCTACATAAAGACTATATTGGGGCGGCCTTGGCTGGCCAAGTCCCTCTGTGTTGGCCGAGCATCAACCGCGTTCTGAAGAACAAGCACCAGCCTCCTAAACTAGCCGCGGGAAACCGGCTGGCGGTGAAGAGCGTTGACGTCCTCTTTTCATGGTTATGGGAGTGGAAAGATGGGCAATTTGAGCGCAGAGGCTGGAAAGACAAACCATATCGACTGCTGTACCAACAGAGCTTCGAGTTTATCACACTTATCCGAGGAAAACATCAAGCCCGCAAGTGGAGAAAGAGCCTCAAGCGCACGTTCCTTCGGAGCCACTGGCTGCTCCCTACACATTATGCCAAACGGAATTATGGTCGAAAGGGAATTATGGTCGGATAGTGCGTTTTACCCCTGTCCATCTACCCACCAGTTCGCAGTAGTAAATACCGTCCGAACGATATTCAAAATAGATGCAACTTCCGTCTTAGATGCAGGAGACTCGCGCACGTCCAATGCACTACGTTTTATCATCGTACGATCTATGTAGCGTGAGTTATCAAATAGCATAGGACAAAAAGTTGGTGTTCGTGGATATGGCCCGTGCTAACTTGGGGTTGCGCTGACAGCTGCGCTTGGGATATGCTTATGTACCCCCACCCGGTGGACAAAATAACGCGGACTCACAAATGACCTACGCTTTACATCAGTTAATATCAAATTTGTTAAGTTATTTACTTAGGTTTTTTGGCATACAACGATACTTTAGGATATTGCGAGACACTTCTAGCTTTTTTACCCCTGAAATCCTTACGTTGTGGTGGACTTTTAAGCCTAGAAAGTAAGAAGTTTTTAATGTTCTTGATGATCTTAGTGGGCCAAGCCAGTTTTGGAGTGCGCGTTATTTTGTCCACCGGGTGACCCCCTAAGTACGGTTCACTCACGGACACTGAACGGAACCTTCGTAAATTTAGTCTTGGCGCGCGCACGGACCAGTACCCCGCACTTCTACTTGCAAAGTGCTGGTTCACGCTCTTACTACCCACAACACGCCGCAGCGCAATGTTACTTCTTGATCTTCCAACGGAGCTTTTACTCTCAGTTCTAGAACACGTCAATGTGTGGGAATGGAAGCAGGTCAGGCAGACCTGCAGAAGCCTGAGCGAGCTTGCAACGCCTCTTCTTTTTGAGGAGATCAACTTTGAGCTCTGCGAGCACGGCTGCGAGTCCCTGTATAACATTTCCCAGAACTCTGTGCTCAACTGTTTTGTCAAGACCATCGCGCTCCGCAGAATCCGTGGATACCGGAAGTTTGCGGACTTCGACGCCTGGGTGAAGGGCATACACCAGCCAGGCACTCCAGATTACATTCCATGGAAGACCTGTTATACAACTCACTACGAAGATGAAGAACTACGTAGTCAGCTCATGCCATACGAAGAGTGGGCCAGATTGTCCAAAGAAGAGAAAAATGCGCTCTACGAAGCATACAATGCAGACCGCGAGCTGCAAAACAAAGACGCTCGGTCTATCGCAAACGCAGAAGCAGGAAATGTATCCGTTACTCAATTTTCCAAGGCCCTCCAAACACTGCCGAATTTAAGTGCCTTTGAGCACGAGCCTAGGTTTCTTGACACCGACGTATGGGCTCTTCGATGGCGAGACCTTTATTTCCACCCCGACTATATTGTTGGGTTTACAGATAACGATGAAGACGAAGACATTGATGCCCTACAACTGTCGATCGTGCTCGAAAGGCTCGCATACTTTAGAGGAAAAGGCCAGAGGCTACAGAAGATGAGCATGTATATTGGCGGCCCTGCCTTCGCAACACCAGCGCGCTTGAAACTTCTAAGGCTCAGCGGCAGTCATAAGATTACACGTCTCTGTCGATCCATTCATGCAACTTCGCCAGAAGCAGACGCAGACGCCCGTACTGGCCTTGTAGAATCTGACGAGATTAAGCTGCTCTATAGGCGACTGCAAGCGATGGCGCGCGCGTTCTCTGATCTGACTTGTCTTGATTTCTGTGTGTCTGATAATGACGAAATGACAGGCTGCATGGAGACCGCAGCGAAGCTCGTTCTTTACTTTCTTATTAGTGCTACCAAACTCCAACGATTGAGCCTAGCATTCGGAAGACTTGTTGATGGCTATCTTCGTCCAACGTATGGGAGCCAAGAGAGAGAACAGGCGCGAGGCTCCATGATGCTACTTTCACATCTTAGTCTTCACTCGCGTTGGAATCAGATCTGCAACATTGATCTAGAGATAGCGACCGATCGGAAGACATTGATGGGTTTTCTCCTTGCGCACAAGAATACGCTTCGCCGTCTCACACTTGTACGCACGTCCCTTGTACGACTAGGAGACTATCGGAACACGTGGGAGCCGACTCTTACAGAAATTGGGCAATGCCTTTGCCTAGAGTTCCTCAATCTCTCAACCCTCTGTGACACTGTACAAGACTGGGCGCCAGGTGTTGGTAGACGCATGCTGTTCGATATAAAGGATGACGTATGGCAAAGCAAAGAAAGCGAGTTTGAAGCATATCACAGCGCAGTAGTCGCACGCGTACTCCGAGGAGAAGTGATTGATTCGCTCCAGCCGCATACTGCGGAGGCACACGAAGTTAATATAGTTCCATAGTAATCCTCGCGCTTGAAGAAGATACTTCTTATTGCGTAAAGTGCAATCAAAGACGCTCTTTGTATAGTATGTTGTGGAGCCAGTAGTGTCCAGCTTGCGCTCATTCAGCCATATAGCTAGTGCCTAAATATCGCAGGTAAAGGAGACATGCGCGCATTTGAACACAGTCGCAGGCCGCACGTAGACAATAGTGTAAAACTCATCGAGGTAGCGAACGATTGTAGCGCCATTGCGGGCGCTCTACTAGTGGGCAACCATGTGCGATTCGCTAGTAGCAGGCCTCTACTAGCATCTTAGAAAGGAGAAGGGAGAACAAGATTTAGTGTAAAGCCAGAAAGCGCAGGCTCTTCCTTGGATGTGAATGCAGTCTGTAATCAAACAATCACTGTAACTTAGCTAAGTTGCAGTCACTAAGACCACACGAAGAGGTTGCGCAGAGAATGACTTGCTCAAAGTCATAGTGTCTCCCCTCGTTGCTGATGCGTGGGTCTCTCATAATCTTCAGGACGGACGTCCTTTGAGGAACTGAAAAAGCGCTTCTGAGTTTGTGCCAATACAGCAAGGATGAGTGTTTATGCTCCCTGGTCAATCTTCATAGGACGAAAGCTCTAGTTAGGAGCAGATCTGATCCAAGCATGTAGCCTGCCCATCACGAACCATGCCTAAACAAGCGTTCAAACCAAGTTCTTAGCTCTGATCATAGGGTATAATACCATATGTTGCTGCGTCCAAACCTTAAAAACAACAAACAGAATGCACCGTTGGCCAGCAACGCAATGCCTTTCCGATTCATGACCCGTTCGCGATTGTCTTTCTATCTTCATTCGAAACGGGCAGAGACTTAGCCCTCCGAGCCTGCTCCGATACATTAAGGAGGCCCTTAGATAGCGCTCGGTTGCCAATCGCGTTCAAACGCTTCTCAGTTCGAAGCAGCATCTCTTCAGCATAAGTTTCCAATTCTTCTGCTAAACGCTGTTTGGCCTCTACTACCATGTGATTCAACTCGTCGTTGCAATCAGCCATATGATCTTCTTTAGTAATTTCCAAGTCACCCCTCAAGGTAGTACTTAACTCCGCTAATTCAATGCTGGCAGAGTTGCAAGATTGATCAACAGCGTTGTAGAAGGTTTCGTCGAGGGATTCGTGGACAGCTGTGGTAACAGCTTCCTTGATCATTGTACTAAGCGTGGGACGATGGGTGGGGGTCGCATCGTGGTGTGGGAGCGCGTTGGGGATTTGACTGCAAGGTGGTGCCGGCGACAAATATCGCGAGGGAGACTGCCCAGCAGGCGTTTTCCGAAGAAGCTCATCTAACACCGGTAGGAGCTCTTTCTTGACCATTTGTATCAACTCCTTCTCCAACTTGTGTGAGAGCACTTTCTCGACGGCGGAAGCGACAGCTTCTTGGAAAAGGTCTACCGAAACGGTGGCAGTAGACGAAGCCGGTGACTCAGCGCGAAGCGATGGCGCAAGAGTAGCGCGTTTTGTTTTTGGAGGCAAGTTTGAATCTTCTCGGGCGCGCTTCGAACCCGGAATTTCTGGTGTTAAGCCGTGGCCAGCTAGGCAATTCACATTAGCAACATTCTGATGCAGTATCTAACTGGAACACGTACATCTCAAGTGTCTACCCACATGCGCGTATGAAGGGGGCTCATCGTATCTCACGTCTTGGAAGCGAGGTGCTTCAGCTCCCGCATTTTCGATAGAGGATATAACCACAGACGCCTGGTCTTCAGCAGGAACATAAGCTTCAGGAGTAGCATCCTGCATAAAGTTGATGATTGACCAATCTACTTCCTTATGCGAGACCTTGAACTCTGGTAGAACCGGAACACTATCGAACTCCTGAGAGCCTTTGAGAATACACTTAAGCAGAGTTAAGTTCTCTTTACTCAGCCATGCAGTGTCGAAAAGAATATGGATTACTGGTGACCGTGCCAGCTCTAAGAGTTTTCGAAACTCGGCATCGATATTACTATGTCCATTGGGGTACCATGCTGAACATGGTTGCTTGAGCGACAGCGACAGTATTCCGGGTCGAGATTCCCCATACCGTAGCAGGGATGACGATAATTCATGCGAAAGAGGAGTGTCCATGTTCGTGAGCGAATTCCCGCCAGGCACAAGATTGCCGCCTCCACAGTGAAGCTGATAGAGTCGCTTGTTACCAACGCTATTGATTGGCAAAACAAGTTCAAGAATCACTTCAAACTGCACATCCTGATTCAAAATCTTTAGTGTATACAACGGTAGTTCGAGTACACGATGGGTAGCATACGCCAAAGCGGGAATTCCCCCTTTACGTGTATGGATAGTTTTCATTATGCGTTAGTTCTTTCTACACAATGCCACTACTTAACACAATGTACCCCTTTACAACAGAGCAGGCGAAATGCAGCTGCAAAGGAAGCCCACCCGCCCGGGCTTTTGCGTCGGTGGCAAAGAGCAGCCCTGACTCTGTCGCGCTAGCAATCACCAAACCGTAGACCGCCTAAGCCCGCCTTGTTCACACAACATGTGCCTTGTTCGGGTATCGCTCCCAAGACACACGAACCAACCAGGCATGGATTGCGAGACTGATTCGGTGTGTCAAAGGCCCTATGATGAGGATAGCGTACTGGGGCAAGACGCCATGCAGGTGAAACGGACGGTTTAGTGCCTCACGGTAGACGGCTTGCTTTCGCGTAGAAAAAGGCAATGGTTGAAAGACAAAGAAAGTAGAGAAGGTCGGGGTCGGGGTCGGGGGGACGAAGTTGAAGACGGGAATGGGTGATGGGGATGGGATGAAGATAAACGGAGGAATGGAGGAGGTTGGTGCTCGGCGCTGGGTGGCGACGCCGGCCCGACAGCCCCGGTTCTCGCGGCCTGGGCGTTTGGCGTTGCGCTGCGCCTCAACATGCACCAACCAACCCATCACGTCTGTAGGCAGGGAGACGAAACAGCCACGGCTACCTCGAGCATCGTGCCGCGCGTGATTGGACCTGGTTTGCTGCACACTATAGCGATCAGCACTTTCTTGATACGTAAAAGATTCTCCTAATTTCAGCGATTCGATTGCTGTAAGCGCGTCGTCAATAGCTCCCATGGTGGTGGAGTTACGACGCGTCAAAGTTGGGGCTGAGTTTCGTGTTCTGGTGTTCCGCGTGCGTTGCGTGCCCAGGCACGGTAACGGGGCTCACCACCTAAGCTCGGACACCTAGTAATGGCCACACCCAGTAGTGGCCACCCCAACCACTCCACCAACAACAACTATTTTTGAATTTTGAAGCTGCCCACCACCACCACAACGTGCCTAATATGTCCAATCGCGAAGAATCTATTCAATCTGCTATCCGCGATTATCATAATGGTGTTTTTAAATCACAAAAAGCTGCTGCTGCCGCGTATGGCGTCTCGCGATCAACACTGCGCCATCGTCTCGCTGGGCGAGTACAACGCGTAATAGCTCACCGCCACGAGCAGCGATTAT
>NW_014575172.1:0-13487 GCF_000527765.1 Bipolaris victoriae FI3 | reverse complement strand
CTTAAGTTTTACTTAAGCTTAGCTTTTATCTATAGTACTAGGTACTTAATACTCTATCTCTATTATTNTATCTTAGCTTAGTTTAGGTTTAGTAGAGCTAGATTACTTAGCTCTAGTTTCTTTACCTTTACTATTTTCTATTTAAGCTTAGGTTTAATTATAGGTATAAGCTCTACTATAATAGTTAGTTATTATAAGCGTAGAGAGTTCTAGTAAAAAGAAGTATATATAGATAAGTAACTATAAGTAAGCTATTATAATCTTAGACGTAAATATATTAAGTTACTAGATACTTTCTTTGATTATCTTTATAGATAAGATACCTTTTAATATTATATTTAAATATCTACTTACTAATTAAGTTCTTATAATTAGCTCTAATAGCTAAATAAAAAACTTACTTACTTTAGCGTAGTTAGAGTATTTTAATCTCTATATAAAAAGCTCTACTAGTAGTAAGTATAAACTACTTATTATTAATAGCTATAAGAGTTATAACTCTATCTAATTTTAAGATCTTAATAATAAGAAGAATAGTATTCTTCTCTATATACTATTATACTTATCTTATTTATTATAGTCTCTTAATAGTATCTATTTCTTACTTTTAAAGTATAAGTATAATAATATAGTCTTAGACTTAATATATAACTATATTAGCTATATAAGTAAAAAGACTATTCTACTAATTTTTAAGACTACTTTTAAGTATTCTATTATATAGAAGAGTATCTAGATAGTCTTTAAAAATACTAATCTAGTTCTATATAATCTATAAACTATACTATTATAGCTTAATATAATAATATAGATACTATTATAATTATAATAATAAGTAGCTACTTAGATAGTATAGATACTACGTATTACGCGTAAAGTTAAGTCTTAAATTATTTCTATTTAAAAGAGTATAAAAAAACGTTATAAATCTTCTACTAATAAACTTACTAAGTAAATTACGTAGTTAAGTAAGAAGGCTTAGTAAATAGTATATAAGATAATACTTATTATAAAGAAAATAAGTACTCTTTAAGTAGATTAAAATAAATTAAATAAGTATAAGAGCTATAAGTAGTAATATATATAGATAGAAAAGACTCTTACTACTAGTAAGATATAAAACTTATTAGCTAAATAAATCTATTATAGTTATAGTAATAGTAAAAGTACGTTAAAAAGAGTATAAGTAGAGAGATACTATAGATATTATAAGAAGACTAGATATAACATACGTATCTATATAGTAAAACTTAATAGTACTAGTAATAGTAATAGATCTGAAGAGTAGATTAGCTTATTATAATTTTTAATATACTATTTTAAATAGCTATAATAATATTATAAAGTTAGCTTACTAGTAGAGAGTAAGCTACTTACGTAGATAAGCTACTTACTTATAAACCACGTTATCTCTATTATAAATTACTATTTTAAAATTTAAGTAAGAGTTTATAGATAATAATATCTTAAGTAGTATCTTAGAGATATTTACTATATCTAAACTTATTAAAATAATTAGAGACTCTATACTAGAGAAATAAAGGTTAATTACTAATATTCTTATTAGATTTTTATATACTTATAGTTACTAGTTTTTATAGAAATTATAGTAAAAGTATAATATTATTTATAAGATTATAGCTATATAAAGCTCTAGTAGCTCTTAAAAAGAGTACTATACTAGTCTTACTATTTAAACTATAAGCTTAGTAAGTAGTAGATTATACGCTAGTATTTAAAGAGATTATATTACTCTAATAACTTAAAAGAATTAAAGTCTTAATAAAGCTAAATAAATGTTATTATAGGAGAAAATACTACTTATATAAAAAGATAAAGGTATTTAAAAACTATAATAAGCGTTTAAAGAGTACTAAAGCTAATATTTTACTTAATAAGAAAGAGTATACTCTAAAAAGGTAACTAAAAAAAATTTTAAGTAATTAGTTAGATACTAATATTACTTATAGTAAGTTCT
Source organism: Bipolaris victoriae FI3 (assembly GCF_000527765.1). NCBI lineage: Eukaryota > Fungi > Ascomycota > Dothideomycetes > Pleosporales > Pleosporaceae > Bipolaris > Bipolaris victoriae. The sequence continues at coordinate 11,509 of NW_014575172.1, read as the reverse complement.
TAGAATAACTATCTAAGTAGCTTAACTAAGTTTTATAAATAGTTTACAAGAAAAGGTCTAAAATTAATTATATACTTATTAAAAGACTATATTAAAAACCTTTTTAGTATATTTAAGAAACTAAGAAAATCTTTTTATATTAGCTGCGCTATTAAAATTCTATTATTTGTCTATTTTCTTCTATTAGTACTTTAAAGACGCTTATCTATAAAAAAATATTAGAATAACTTATTTAGAAGTAAATTAATAAAAAATAAAGATTAAATCTTAATTAAGATACTTTCTATAGATAAGTTAGCTCTAGGTATTAGTTTCTAATAGAAGTAAGTTATACTAAATTCTAATTATATTAAGCTACTAATAGCGCTAAAAACTATAAGTTTTATACTTAGACTAGTTATTAAGTACCCCCCTACCTCTAGATAGAGTAGAGGTTAAGTAATAGTCGCATAGACTTAGGTAGAGGTTAGATAGAGTTATATAGTTCTTAGGTAGATGTTAGGTAAAGTTATATAGACTTAGGTAGAGGTTTGGTAGAGTTATATTATCTAATCTAACTCTACCTAACCTCTACCTAAGGACTATACGACTCTATCTAACCTCTACCTAAGTCTATGCGACTATTACCTAACCTCTACTCTATCTAGAGGTAGAGAGTATCTATTAACTACTAAAAGTATTTATTATATTTATTAATTATAGCAGAGGTAGAGTAGAGTATTACATAATCACTACTCTACCTCTACCTCTACCTAAGGCCCGTGCGACCCTACCTAACCTCTACCCAATCTTGGCGCCAAGAGTTAAGTAGAGGTAGAGTAGAGTTGCTAAGAGTTAGGTAGGGGTAGAGGTAGGGGTCTTACCTAATCACTACCCTACCTAACCTCTACCTAACTCTTAGTAACTCTACCTCTACCTAACCTCTACCTAAATACTAGTCTACTTATACTAGTAAGGGTTAGTTTAATCTAGATATAGATTAAGCTAAAATAAAGTCTTATAAGATAGTTAAGTATATTTTAAGAGTATAGCTTAGAAAGAAGTAATATAAGACTTTTAGTATAGAGCTTCTTATTAGTTAGTTTTCGCAGATAGAGAGATAGTATATAAAAGAATAGTAACTTAGATAAGTAGAATAACTTAGTATATTATACTTATACTTAGAACTTAAGTTAAATCTATTAAGCTATAATAGCTTAATATCTAATACTATATACTAGAGCTATATATAATATTCTTAGTTTCTTAGTACTATTAAGAAGTACTAATTACTAAGTAACTTATATATTAATATAATGAGTGCTTTATTACTTAGTAGTACTTAGATATACTTATTACTATGTATTATATAGATTATATAATATACTAGTCTTAAAGAAGTATCTCTATTTTCTATAGTCTTTCTACCTTCTTATAGAATACTAATTAAATAAACGTAATAAGAAACTATTCTCTATATTCTTAAGCTAATTATAATACTACTTCTCTTCTCTTATAACTTATTTTTATAATAATATATAGGTAAGAGTTTCTTAGAAAAAGTATATTACTAGGATTTTATAGTTACTATAAGTTAAGTATTTATAGAAATAATCTATTACTAGGAAAAGTAAACTATAATAAATGTAGCGTTTATATAAGCCCTACATTTCTAGAAGTATAGAGTTTAAATAAGCGTTGTATTCCTAGTAATACTAGATTTCTAGAAATACTTAGAAATAAAACTTCTATCTATAATAGACCGAGTCAAATAAGTACTATATTCTAGAAGTATAGTATTTATTGCGCTAGCTTAATTAGAGTTTAGCGTAGTAGCGCGCTATAACTAGACTAACTCTGCGTTATAGAGTTTTATTATCTATCTAGTCTCTTTACTATACCTAAATAATAACCTTTATCTAGTACTATCTATTCTTGAAACGTTACTACGTTTATTAATTCTTTTAGAAAAGTTATAGTTTAAAAATATTTAAGTTATAATAAGAATAAGTGGGTATAGAAAGTATATATCTATTTTAGAAAATGTAGTAAATATCTTTATTATAGCTAGTAGTATAATATCTAAGTTACTAAGTAATAGTCTAAGTATCTTACTACTAAACAAAACAAGTTATAGGCTTTTATTAAAGAGAGTTATAAGATATAAAAAACTTTAATAAAAGCGTATAAGATAGCTTAACTAAAGTTATAAATTTATTCTACTTAAAAGTAGTAGTTATAGCTATAAATAGATTTATTAGAGACGTAGACTAAGAAGATAATTAGTATAGAGAGTTAAGAGGTTAAAGAGTTAGAGTAAGAAGGCATTCTAGAGTTTAATAGTTCTAATCTATTAATTAACTTATCTTCTAGTACTTAGAGTGCCTTTACGGATTTACCTCTCGAGTATTAGAAGCCTCTTAATTTAAGCTTAGTTACTCCTAGTTCTAGTAGTAACGTATCTATCTTAAGTAGTAGTTAAGATATATAGTATAATTCTCCTTAGTATACGGAGGTGCCTTTTAAAAGTATTGTCTGACGCTAATCTTGGCGCTTCGGTGCAACTCTTCTTAGCGCAACTCCTACCTTTGAGCTGAGGGGCTGTCTAATTAGTCTACCTACTACTACGTAGCTATCTTTTTTACTATGGCTTCTTATACTGATGTATATACCCGTACCTTAGTAATCGCGTTAAAGTCACCTCCTATTGGCAAAAATACGTCACAAGTCTCTGCGCTAACTGGCGTTAATCCTCGTACTGTAGATTGTATCTATAGTAGAGCTATTGCTGCAGGCTTTGAGCTAAACGACCTTCCTATTAAGATCCTTCCACACTATGTTTAGGATGCTCTAAAGCCTGGTAGACCTGCTAAGCAGGCAGAGGAGGTGAAGGAGCAGATATTTCAACAAGTACGACACGATAGATATGGACGAGAGAAGAGCTGTGCTGACCTTACTAGTGGGCTTAGTCTCTAAGGAGTCAAAATCTCTGCCTCTACCGTCTAGAGGGTGTTAAGAGCAGTAGGATACAGGAAGACTAAGCTAATAAGGAAGCCTAGGTTAATACAGGAGATAAGGAGTGCTCGTCTTAAGTAAGCATTAGAGTATAAGGACTAGATATTAGAGGATTGGAAGAATGTTATCTGGACAGACGAGACGTTAGTGGTGATTAACTATCGACGTAGGGGCTATAGAGTCTAGAGAAAGGCAGACGAGAGAGTAGTTAAGAGCTGCATCTGTGAGAGGTAGAAGGGATACTCTAAGTTTATGTTCTGGGGCTGCTTCTTGTATGACAAAAAAGGTCTATGCTATATCTACTAGCTAGAGACGAAGGTAGAGAAAGAGGACGCTGCTTGTTGGATTAAACAGCTAAACGCTAAGCTTAAGCCTTTGAAGCGAGAGGAGTGGGAGCTGTTTTTAGCTATAGAGAGAATAGGGCTGCGTAATAAGCGTGGTAGAAAGCCTTAATAAAGATAGGCAGAGAAGATAGGCAAGCTAGTGCGTAAATCTGGAGGTGGCATAGACTGGTGGAGATATCAGACCTGCGTTCTGATCCCAAAGCTGATTCCTTTCGCTAAAGAATGCCTCTAAGATAGACCTCAGACTGTTGTAATAGAGAATAAGGTATCTAGCCACGCCTACCACTATTAGAGTGTAATCTATCGCCTACACGACGTTAAGAGACTACTCTAGTGTAGTAACTCACTAGACTATAACTGTATTGAGCTATGCTAGTTCTATATAAAGAGAGAGACTATAAAGAAAGGAGCTCTGCAGTTAAGGGCTGAGGCAGTTAAAATCTAGTAGAAATGCTAGAGAGATCTCTCGCAACTTAAGATCTAAGCTTAAATTAAGCGAATTCTTATATATATTTAAAAGATAATTGAGCTAGAAGGTGGTAATGAGTATATAGAAGGGAGAGATAAGCCTTAGATAAGACGGCCGTACTTCGGTTAGATTATTCTTAGTAGATAATACTTTTGAAAGGCATCTCCGTATATTTTATTTTATTAACTATTCTATTAGAAACTAATCTATTTACTCTAAATATTAGAGTAGCTAGATAGATTTTAGTTTTCTTTTATACCTATTTTAAATTTTATTATTTTTAATCTAATGAGAGTTTTAATTTATAATTAGAAAATTTAGATTTTAGTTTCTTTATATTCTTACTATTAGACTATCCTTACTATTAAACTAATTATTTTGTTTTTTTATTTTTAGTTTAGTAAATAAAGTTTTTCCTAACTTTAAATTTACCTTCTTCTTTATATTTATTATTTAATATTATTAATAATAGCGTTTTAAAGTCTACTAGTTCTAAAAGTTATATATAGAATCTTTAATATATATTTTTATTAGTTAGTTAATTATATATATATATAACTTTCTAATTTTAATTTAAAATTTAAAATAGTCTTATATTAATATAATCTAGTCTCTTACTAGATTATTTAGTAAAAGTTTTCTTTATAAGTAGGTATACTTTATCTCTCTTCTTTAGCTAAGGTGCTTTTTTTTTCTTATTCTAGTAGAAAAAGCTTTAGTATTAAGCCTATCTAAGTAACTTTTATAGTTCTTTATAGATTTTCCTATATTATTTAGCTATTATAATAGCTGCTTCTGTCTTTAAACTTTGATATATTCTAGTAAAGAGATTTAGATAGTATCTATAGTTAGTGTAAAATAGTATTTTATCTATTATTTCTTAAACTCTATTACTATATACTATTTACGCTATAGATAGTAGTTATACTTAGTTATTTTAGGAGTAATTAGTATAAATCCTAAGCTATACCTTTATTATTAAATTTTTTTTATATTTATCTTTTAGTTTAGAGATAGTAAGCTATTAATAGGTTTCTCTTAGTTCTAATTACTATAAGTAGTATCGTATCGTCTAAGAGTTACATATTACTAGCTTATCTCTAATACTAATAATGAATTTACGTATTCTATAATATTAGATAATTCTAATATAGATAATATATATTAGGTCTACTACTATATAGTGATTACTAAATAGAATATATTCTACTTTCTTTATAAAGTAATCTACTATATTAGGTAATTTATTAAAGAAAATCTAAGTTATTAGATTCTTTAAAGTTTATAGTCCTATTATAAAGTTTATTAAGATATATATCTATAATTTTTAAAATAGTTCTTAGACTTGTATTTCTCTATAAATTAAGTATATACTACACTTATTCTTCTAGTATTCTATATCTAGAATTATTATAATATTTCTTAATAATAGTTTAATATACCTTTTTAGATATATTATTTCTAATTTTAATAGTAATATTAAGTTTATGTATAGATTTTAGAGATCTATCTTTATTAATCTCAAATATACGTCTATTTACTATTATCTTTATTTCTATAATATTTTATTATTAGCTAAGACTATTAACTCTTCTATTTTCTTTTCCTAGTATATAGATAATTTTAAACTTATCTTATTCTAGTAATTTACTCTATTTTATTTATCTATAGTTTAGTACTATTATTATAAAGTATACTAGGCTCTTATGGTATATATAGACTATAATGTTCTTAATAGCTTTTTTTATATACTCTCTAGTAGTGTAAATATTCTATAATAGCTAGTAATTCTTTATTATATATATTATATTATTCTTTTAGTCTTGAGAACTTTCCAGAATAGTATACTACTAGGTACTACTTATTATTAAGAAGTATACTAGTACAGTCTCTTAGTGCTAGGTCTTATACATTAGTTTTAATCTTTATTAGTATATCTTAGATAAATATCCTTAAGTATAGTAGTATAATATATACTATCTTAAGCTTATTAAAGACTTTATCTATCTCTTTACTCTATATAAATAGTATATTCTTACGTATAAGTCGCATTATTTGTATTATAATCTTTAAAAGAATTTTTATAAACTATTAGTTAAAGTTTATAAATTCTAAGAATAATTAGATTTCTATACTTATTTTTAGTATTAGTTAGTTCTTAATAACTTAGATCTTTTCTTTACTTATTTATACTCTATTAACTTTTACTACATAGTCTAAGAAGTTAATATTAGCCTTTTAGAATTTATACTTCTTAAGCTTAAGTCTAAGGCTATATTTATCTAGAGTTTTAAGTACTTTTCTAATATACTTACTATAATCGTTCTAATCTTCCAAATAGATAAAAATATTATCTAGGTAGGTAATAATAAATATATCTCAGAATAGCCTAAGTATATTATTAATAAGTTTCTTAAACGTTACTTCTTTTATTCTAATAAGGTAGTATCTACGCTAGAGATCTAGTACTATAAAGATCTTTATATAAAATAATTAATCTCTAAGCTCTATACTATTAAGTAGTACATACTAATTCTTTACTATAATATTATTAAGTTTTTAGTAATTGGTATATAGCTAATCTAAACTACTCTTTTTAAGTACAATTATAATTTAATATTCTACTAGTAACTTTAATAGTTTTATATATTCTTTAGTTAGGCTTTTATTAATATACTCTATTAGTATCTTAAGCTCTTTTTTTTACATAGTTAATATATAGACCTAAAAGTTAGTATTTTTTCTTTCTAAAGAATTATCTTATAGTTTTAGAGAGTATATTCTAGTAATACTATTTTATTTACTACTTCTTAAAATAGATATTTCTATTTCTTATATTAATTAGAGTATTCTAGAGTTATACTGTTCTCTCTTTCTCTTACTTCTTAATCTATTATACTAGTTTTAGTATCTATAGAGTATAGCTTCTTATTAAGATAACTACTATTTAAGTATACTCTCTTGTTAGTATTATTATACTATTTAGTAATATAACTCTTATCTACTATTTTACTCTACTAATATATAGACTAGCTTATAGATATATCTATTCTATAGTACTTATATTAAAACATTTTTAGTCTCTTATTAATCTATATATTATATTTTCTAAGCTATAGAGATTCTAAAATAATATTATAAGTAGCTAGTCTAATAATATCTAAGTTAATTATTTTTATATACTTCTAGATACTATATATTACTTATCTAACCTTAAATATAATATTACTTCCTTTTAGTAATAGTTTTCTATTAGCTGTATATAGTAGATAGAGCTATTATTTCTATTACTTTTTACGTCTAGCTTAATCTACTATATTAGCTAAATTATAGTTTATCTATAATTCTAAGTTTATTAGTATCTATATTAAGCTTCTATTAAGCTTTACTTATAGCTTAATAAGTTCTAGAGGTTCTAATATATTAATTTCTCTAGAGAGGCTGTATAGCTCTAGCGCTAGCCTAAAAAAGACTACTCTTACTTATATTTATAGTAGTCTTTAGCTACTATATACTTCTTACATTTCTTACTAAAGTATATCTACTATTAGTCTTCTTTATATTCTTTTTAAGAGCTATTTAGGTATTATACTTTATATATTATTTATATCTTAATTAAAATTTATTTATATATTCTATTATAAAAGTATACTATTTCTTACTTATTCTTTAAATATAATATATAGCTATTAATACTTAGCTATACTCTTAGCGTACTTTAGACTCTATCTAGCTTCTCTCTTATCTAAGTAGTAAGTAGAGTAGTAGTTATATATATATATAGTCTATAATATCTTTATATAGTTCTTATTTCTTATATTATACTAGTACTATATAGGTTTTTAGAAGTTATTCTATACTTACGTTTATTATAGTTATATTACCTCTTAAGACGTAAGTCTTTATTCTAATCTCTTAATATTAGCTATAATATAAGTATACGTTAGTAGTAGTTAAGTTATTCTAATCTTATAGAAGTTAATATCTAATTATATATACTATAGCGTTTAGTATATATTAAGTAGCGTTTCTTTATTATTATCTATATAGATCTAGACTATATTAAGTTATCTAAGTAATATATATAGTATATAAATCTATTATTTTACTCCTTATAGAATATCTTAATATTAAGTCTTAAGTAATTCTAGTAATATACTATCTTATCTTTTTATATAAGATATAAATAGTTTATTTCCTTTCTAGAACTATATTATCTTCTTATATTTATATATAAGGGGTTATTTCTCTTCTATTATCTTATAATTCTTATTACTAACTAGCTTAGCTTTTAATATATTCTTAGACCTAGTTATAATTAAGTAATTTTATCTACTAATAACTTCTATATTATCTAGATAGTATTAGATCTCTAGTTAGGTTATAATAATCTTTAACTTATTATTATTTAGTTCTAATATCTAATATAGAACGTTAAGCTATTACTTAACTTTATTCTTACTTAGATAGTTACGTACTATATAGCCTTTCTTTCTATATATATAGTAATTAATATTCTTCTTATTATTCTTCTTATTCTTATCTTTCTTATAGTAGAGCTTACTAAGTCTCTTTTCTTTATTAAAGTTATTAAGAAATATAGGTTTATATCTATTAGTTGCGTATATACTATATATTTTAGGCTAATAGGTTCTATATTATTTCTAGTTTGGTTATAAATATTAGTGATACTATAATTAAAACTAATTATTTTAATTTTTATTACTATATATTTCAAAATTTAATAGTTATTCTTCTAGTATAAGCTTCTAGAGTTTATTATTAAGTCTTTTAGCTTTTTTTATAAATTAATCAAGATTAGTTATATTAGCTCTACTTTTTATAAGTTTATTATATATTATAGAGTTTACGCCCTAATAGTATATACGTATAAGAGCGTTATTTTTCTATTTAATATACGTAGTATACTATTAAAATTAGATTTTATAATTAGTAGTAAATCTAATCTAGCGTAAGATCTAGATCTCTTATTATATAATTAGAGATTTCCTAAAGGGTAAGAAGTTTTACTCTATCTAAGTCTTAAAGGTCTTCTAGTCTTTAACTAGAGTATTATTATTAGCGTAAGGAATAGAATTATCTATAAAATATTAAATAATTAGGCTAGACTATTTTTTTTATTATCTTAGAAGTAGCTAGTAGCTAAAATAACCTTATTATTATCTTTAATTTTATCTCTAGCTAAGTAGAAGCAATAGTTAACATAGAGAAGCTAAGCTTTAAGCTTATTATAGTTACTATAGTAAAGATTAGGTTTATAGGCGTTAGTCGCGGTTTCTCTAGTCTAGAAAGTAGTTACACTATCTATTACAATATTACTTATTATAATAGTATTAAAAGTATTAAGAGTATAGCTTAAGTGGAAGTAATATAAGACTTCTAGTGTTAAGCTTTTTATAATTAATTTTCGCACATAAACAGATAGTATATAATATAATAGCAATTTAGACAAGTAGAATAACTTAGTATATAATACTTATACTTAAAACTTAAGTTAAATTTAATAAGCTATAAAAGCTTAATACCTAATAGTATATACTATAGCTTTATATTATATACTTAGTTACTTAGTTCTACTAAGAAGCACTTATTACTAAGTAACTTATAGGTTAATATACAGAGTGCTTTATTACTTAGTAGTTCTAATATATACTAATCACTAAGTATTATATAGCTTACGTAATATACTAGTCTTAAATAAGTTTTTTCACTTCTATAGTCTTTTTATCTTCTTATAGATTGCTTATTAAATAAATATAATAATAAAATATTCTCTATATTCTAAGGCTAGGTATAATAGTATACTAATAAGTAGAATCTCTATAATACTAGAACTTATTATATAAATAAGACATAGAAGAATTTAAAGGTTTAAAAAGCCTAAGTTAGATATAAAAGATAATAGTATTTAGAATTATAAAAAGTCTAAGCTTATAAGATTTTTTAATCGTAATAATGTATAAGCTCTAGTACTTTTACTTAATTAATGATTTATTTAGAAATAAGTCTCTTATTATAGTTAATAATTATACTATATATCTATTTAGCTTAGATTTTTTCACTTTACTAGTTATATTAAATTCTAATAATACCTAACTTTATATTATCTAATATATTTTTTTTTAAAAGTAAAGAAAGATATATTATTAATTCTATTTATAGATTTAAGATATAAGAGACGATTAAATTAGAATCTAGAAAGAAAATATTTATTTTATAACGTAGTTTATAAGTAAGTAGCTTATCTACGTAAGTAGCTTACTCTCTACTAGTAAGCTAACTTTATAATATTATTATAGCTATTTAAAATAGTATATTAAAAATTATAATAAGCTAATCTACTCTTCAGATCTATTACTATTACTAGTACTATTAAGTTTTACTATATAGATACGTATGTTATATCTAGTCTTCTTATAATATCTATAGTATCTCTCTACTTATACTCTTTTTAACGTACTTTTACTATTACTATAACTATAATAGATTTATTTAGCTAATAAGTTTTATATCTTACTAGTAGTAAGAGTCTTTTCTATCTATATATATTACTACTTATAGCTCTTATACTTATTTAATTTATTTTAATCTACTTAAAGAGTACTTATTTTCTTTATAATAAGTATTATCTTATATACTATTTACTAAGCCTTCTTACTTAACTACGTAATTTACTTAGTAAGTTTATTAGTAGAAGATTTATAACGTTTTTTTATACTCTTTTAAATAGAAATAATTTAAGACTTAACTTTACGCGTAATACGTAGTATCTATACTATCTAAGTAGCTACTTATTATTATAATTATAATAGTATCTATATTATTATATTAAGCTATAATAGTATAGTTTATAGATTATATAGAACTAGATTAGTATTTTTAAAGACTATCTAGATACTCTTCTATATAATAGAATACTTAAAAGTAGTCTTAAAAATTAGTAGAATAGTCTTTTTACTTATATAGCTAATATAGTTATATATTAAGTCTAAGACTATATTATTATACTTATACTTTAAAAGTAAGAAATAGATACTATTAAGAGACTATAATAAATAAGATAAGTATAATAGTATATAGAGAAGAATACTATTCTTCTTATTATTAAGATCTTAAAATTAGATAGAGTTATAACTCTTATAGCTATTAATAATAAGTAGTTTATACTTACTACTAGTAGAGCTTTTTATATAGAGATTAAAATACTCTAACTACGCTAAAGTAAGTAAGTTTTTTATTTAGCTATTAGAGCTAATTATAAGAACTTAATTAGTAAGTAGATATTTAAATATAATATTAAAAGGTATCTTATCTATAAAGATAATCAAAGAAAGTATCTAGTAACTTAATATATTTACGTCTAAGATTATAATAGCTTACTTATAGTTACTTATCTATATATACTTCTTTTTACTAGAACTCTCTACGCTTATAATAACTAACTATTATAGTAGAGCTTATACCTATAATTAAACCTAAGTTTAAATAGAAAATAGTAAAGGTAAAGGAACTAAAGCTAAGTAATCTAGCTCTACTAAACCTAAACTAAGCTAAGATAGAATAATAGAGTTAGAGTATTAAGTACCTAGTACTATAGATAAAAGCTAAGCTTAAGTAAAACTTAAGTTTAATAGGTAATCTAATCTTTTATCTATAGAAAGTAACTTTATCTAAGCTTAAC
>NW_014575173.1:0-13949 GCF_000527765.1 Bipolaris victoriae FI3 | reverse complement strand
TACTAGATCTTAGCTTTTTAAATTACTAATTATTATATATTTAGCTATATTATCAGCCGAGATACAATAGTTTCAAAATATCAACTTTTTTTAGTTCTTTTTTTTTTTTGCACCCCACTGTAATAAGCGTTGCTCACTGCGATATCCGCAGCCCTGTCAATATCGCTTTCTTTCATGCCAAATGCTTTCAAGTTTCTAGGAGCTTCAGTCTTCGCCAATAACGCATTAAATCCTTGTATGGCATCACCATTGCTCTCCGGCGAAGCATCAGCCAGAATTTTCAGAGCGGCCGGCACTTTCGGGGCATTGTATGCGAGTGTGTGGGGAAGAACAATAGTATGGGTCTGGGAGTGGGGAAGATTGAAGCTTCCACCCAGAGTGTGACAGAGTTTATGATGCAAAGACACTCCAACGCTGCCCAGGCATGTTCCGCACAGCCATGCGCCACACTGGGCGCTGGAGCGCGCAGAGATGGATGAAATTTCGCAAAGAAGTTCCGGAAGCGCGCTCGCTATAGCCTTTATACCCTCCTGTGCAAATAGTTTCGTGATAAGGTTCCCATTTTGTGCATAGAGAGCTTCCACTGCGTGAGCAATTGCATTGATACTGCTGGTGACTGTTAGACCAACTGGGACGGTCATGGTCAGGTCGACATCGTAGATCACTAAACTTGGGAGGATCTTCGGGTCAGAACGAGTAGTTTTCTCCTACTACAGGAGTCACCTCGCTCCCCGCATACGTCGTTGGGATTACGACGTGAAAAAGACCGTTCCTAATAGACATTGCTTTGCCGAGACCGATCGTACTTCCACCACCGATGGATATCAAACAATTCGGGCTCCTCTCATTGCAATATAGCAATGTTTTTCCGTGACATAGAGCGGTGTGTGCATTGTGGCTTCCGAAAACATGCCCGCAACCTCCACTTTCTGGGTTAAAATCTCTTGCAGTGCTTCTGCTTGATCGATTTGCCCGGGGGTGGACAGGATGAGCGGCTTCGAGAGTCCATTTTGTTTCAGCAATTCTCCGCTTTTGGCTGTGGAACCACTGCCGAAGATGATGTGCGCAGGATTTCGTCGGTACTCGAAGGCTTCCATGGTGAGTTGCGACACTTGAAAGAATTGTGCTTGAGGACGAAACAATCAAGTGTATCGAGTGTGGAGACCGTAAGTTCTGAGCGCGGACATACCAACTCATGTCTACCAGACAAACTTATCGTACGATTGCACTATGGTAGCTGGAATCGTACGCGCTTAAGTATTTACCCGATATTGGTCGGTGGACCGGAGCATTGTACGGACACCTTGCGCCTCATCATCAAGTTACTTCTGGCTGATAATTGCACAACTACACCACAATTCCGTTCGCATAACACCGATCCTGATTTTCCCTTTCGATTCCTCCTCTTGAAAAATTCTTTTCAAATAAACTTTTTTTCCAACGCCAGCATGGTTCCTCAAAAACCAGATATTGCTGCGCTTAAGGACCTCACTATAGAGAACATCACAGGTAATGTCCACGTGATAAACTCAGATTGCCAAGATACTCTTACACGCTTTCTGTTTGAGCGCTTAGTCGCCCATTTAGATGACTTTGCTCGCGAGACCCGCCTGAGCACAGCTGAGTGGGAGACTGCGATCCGGTTCCTTACAGAATGTGGCAAGATATGCAGCGACACTCGACAGAAGCTGATTCTCTTGTCCGATGTCCTTGATCTTTCCCTTCTAGTTGACTCTATCGACCATCCCAAAGCGCCTGCATTTACAGAGGGTACTGTCTTAGGGCCATTCCATGCTCACGTCAGTGAAACCGTCTCATCAGGTGCGGCTATCCCACACGATCCCAATGGTGAACCTTTGCTAGTGTATTGCACCGTCAAGGACTCATAGGGCAGGCCAGTCGTGGCTGTTGACATTGATGTGTGGGAGACGGATTCAAAGGGCTTTTACGATGTCCAATACGCAGGGCGCGAAGGGTTCGACGGTCGGGCTGTACTCTCTAGTGACGAGCATGGAGACTTTCATTTCAAGGTGATTGTACCAGTTCCGTACCCAATCCCTGATGATGGTCTTGTTGGAAGGCTCCTCGCGGTACTAAAACGGCACCAGTATCGACCCAGTCATATGCACTTTATGTTCAGGAAGCCTGGATATGACCCGCTCATCACCTATGTCCACCCCCAAATCTGTGTTTTACCTTTGTCTGAAAACACAGCAGGGCTCTGTATCTTCGACGCGACCCATATGAGACATCTGACGTAGTTTTCGGGGTCAAAGAATTACTTATAGTAGACCTACAAGCTGCGGCGGATATCTCTGTTTGTTGTGCAAAATATGGCATGCCTGAAACTATGAAAGTTCTCAAATATGATTTTTTTCTTGTTGCTGATGCCGAAATCACTGCACTTCGAAATCAGAAGGCGCTTGATGCAGCATCATGCTTGGGTCTCAAGCTGAAATTAGACCATGGGCTTCTAGTGAGGGACGATTGAAAGGCATTGCGCGATTATTTTGTATATCAGAGAATCACATATTCTCGACAGCCAAACTTTAATGTTACAAAAGAGCAAGTACTAGGCAGAAATTGACTAGTATTCAAACAGCTTTGCAATTTCTTTCGCATCTGTGCTGTAAAGTTTGCTTGCTTATAACTCAGCAACCCCCTAGACGCCATCTCAAGATATCACACTCCATGTCACCCTGTTGCCGTCTGGACTTGACATTTCTCACTGCATTTTCAATGGCTGCAGTGTAGCCAAAGGTGCACAGCCCCATAACAACCGCTTCTGCCTTGTCGGAGAGGTAGCTGTGATGTCTAAACCTCTCTCTTGCATGCGTCTTTGTAATATGTAGCTCGATGAACGGTATGTTGATCCCCAACAAGGCGTCTCTGATGGCAACACTTGTATGTGTAAAAGCTGCCGGATTGATGACAATGGCGTCCACTTCGTTCCTTGCAGCATGTATTCTCTCAACGATGGCCCCCTCATGATTGGATTGAAAGGTTTCTAGCTCAGCTCCCAGGTCCTTTGCCTGCGTTTTTCCCCTTGACTCAACATCCGTGAGCGTTGTTGAGCCGTATAACTCTGGTTGACGAGTCCCTAGAAGGTTGATGTTGGGACCGTTGATCAAAAGAATTGTTTTTATCCTTTTGCGTAATAGTGGTCAATGAAGAGTACCCAAGGACGATAAAATGGGATTTTGTCAGATGGAGAAACCGAAAATGAGATTCTCTCTGGATTGCATCAAAGTTTTTCGAAAGTTAGTGCTGGAATTAGTCAGAGTAACACAGGAAATGGCTGTCCCGGAACCATAGATCGCTCAGTCCCTCAACGCAACTACGATGCATTGAAGTATGCCTTTAATTATCTCGGGTAAAACATTTACTGTAAATCATAGTTCTGGGTGAACGCTAAAGCAATAGGAAAGCGTCAAGCAGATGATGTAGTGTTGTGAACAATTCTATGGTTCTACCTCTTACGCGCGACGGTACATGAAACCATTTCTTCACAAAGCTGAACTAGCCAAACTCCTTCGCTTTAATTCAACTTCCATTGCCTCTTCCATAACCTCGATTGGTGCATCTTTACCAGTCCAAAGCTCAAACTGGGCGTACGCCTGCTCCTTCAGCACGTCCATACCCTTGAAAATCCGCCATGCCGGATATCTCGCCGCTACCTTCATCATTCCAGTCTCCAAAGGTCGGTATGCCATCTCAACCAGGACACCTGACTTGGCTCCAGAGAATAGACTTGATGAAATTCTGTCCTCGGTAAGGTCATCCGCAGGAATACACCCAATAACAATTCGCACAGGGGAGCTTGAAAGCAAGTGGGCATTGTCCATATCCGTACATATGTGTGTTGACAGCGCAGGGAAATGCTTTGCCATCTCTTCAGCATTTGAACGTCTGCGGTTGACAATGATAACATCCTTGATTTGCAGCGTCTCCAGCGCATAACACGCCGCGCGTGCTGCCCCGCCAGCACCCAAGACGACAGCTGTGGACGACTCGATATCTGATAAATGACTCTTGACGATACAGGATCTTATGCCTGACCAATCTGTGTTGTCACCCTCCAATATGCGCCCAGTTTGCGATTGTTTGACTACAATCGTGTTGACTGCACCGACGCTGAGTGCCCGTGGTGTGATCACGTCGAGAAAATTCCCGATTTGTAGTTTATGTGGGAATGTGACCGATGTACCTCCAAAATTGGGTTGTCTCATCAGATGCTTCACTGTCTCATCAACAGCCTTTGTGTCATGGATCGTGTAGTGGCCTGGATAGCGGAGTTTTGCGAACCCAGCATTATGCAGATGGGACGATAGAGAAAATGATATATTGTTCCCGAAAATAAAGAAGTCAAGGCCGGTCGTCTGGTCTGCCGCTTCATCGTTGGTCCCATTAGGGCTATTGTGGATTAATGGGGGGCCTGGCATTGCTGCGCGTGGATAACAAGGTGAGATCGAGTGGTAAAAGTGCCAGCCTATTCGATAGTCTCGCCTTCCTTGATACTGCCGATTGGTGAGTATAAATAGTTTTAGTCTCCTGCTAGCAAAACCCCTGATTATATCCAGTTCGCATCAATCAGGACGGTTTCTCGAGAATCTAGGCATTTCTAGTGAGGTTACTCCTTTCGATATCGATGATCTTTTTGCTCGACAAGCATAGACATTTGTATGAATTCGGCTGGGACGGCGAGGTGGAACTAAGCGATCCTCGCACATTGTCGATACAGCCACTGCATTGTCTAATCATACAAAGGAGTGCGTGATTTCAATCTTAATCTAGGTCTAGAGACAAGCACTACAACCACATCATATTTTATCATCGCTTACGCAGTCGATAATCTTCTCAACATACTCAGACAAGAGCGACTCACCCTAGACCAAGGGTGGGTGTCAATAGTCCTCGAGATAGTCTTGAGCAGGATTAGTTGGCCTCTATCTAACTCTTAGTAACTCTATCTCTACCTAACCTATATAGCCTATACAACTCTACCTCTATCTCTATCTAATTCTAGCGCTAATATTGAGTAGAGATAGAGGTAATAGTTGCACGAACTTAGGTAGAGATTAAGTAGAGTTATATAGGTCTTAGGTAGGGGTTAGATAGAGTTAGATTAGACGATATAACCCTACCTAACCCCTATCTAACCCCTACCTAAGTCTATGCGACTATTACCTAACCTCTACTCTACCTAGAGGTAGGGGGGTACCTATCAACCAGTCTAATCCAACTCCGTATAACATCTGAGCAAGCACGTGATGTGAACGAGACAGGCTTTGCTATTGGGGTACTAGGTCGATCAAAGACCATCTTCTCTAGGCTTCAGTACGAGAAGAATGAGATTACACAGGCTCTTTGATATGGCTCACGTGAGTGGGTGAGCCTGTTCGCAGCGATTTATTGGAGGGTACTACTTTTCCCCGTACCTCGGGCACCACTGGCAGTCCATCAATAGCGACAAAGGCATCAAGCCCTTTATTCAGTCGGACTTGAACTATTTTTCACTGTCGGTAAAGTATGTGTGGCTCTTATGGAGTTCATCGTCGCCGTCCATAGGCACGTTCAAGCATGCCGACGCCATGATGGCTAACTTTGCGTACGAGCCGATGGCGGTGATAATATGCTCTCTGCTTGCCGTCTCCGAGCAACACCGCTGCCTCGCTACCATATCTTTTTATTATTTTCTTCTAACCTACGAGCTTCTTCATATCGCTCCGAAATCATGCGCAGTGCTGGAATGACTAGGGAATATACCGCCAATCAGGCTAGTGTCGGCACCAAGCGCGCTGGGTGCCAGCTCCCAACATGTGGCTGGCAGCATTAGCGATCATGCGCGCAGTGTTGAGAATATAACCAATTTTCTCCTGTCCCAACGTGAGCTTCGTCCCCATACATGCGCAACACTTTTCTACCAATAACTGGCGACAGGATCTCATGTCCATCTGTGTAAATACAAGTGGGCGGCAGGTAAACTATCTACGATCAACGAACTAGCGACGCTCAACAAAATGCTGTTGCCACCAAAGACTTGCCAGATGAACTGCCCCAAGACGAACCGCACACGAAACATTTTGTGATTATAGCCTACTTCATGCTTGAATCAGTCCATTGTGACGTCGTCAATCAGGATCAAGATCAAGAAATAAAAAGTGGTAAAGTCTCGCTTATTTGCTGCCTTACACATGGAGATACTGTAGGTATTCATTATCAATACTACAACAATATTGCCGGTCGGGATGCTGCGTCGGCTGAATCGTTAGAGAAGCGTTGCATACGGAAACGCCGTTGCAATATCTGCTGCATAGGATTTATCTTTGATCCTGTGAAACATCAAACCAAGAAGAGAAAGCATAAAGGAACAAAAAACAAAAATAGTAAACCGTAGCCGGCTTGCATTCCTTACTAAGGACGGGCACAACGACAATTTTACAGGTGTTGATTAGATCTAAATCTTCTTTTACATATTATACTTTGCACATGGCTTCGCTCAAGCCTTTGTAAAAACTAGTGATTCCAGGGACGCATTGGGAGTACAAGCAGGGACGATACATATTTAGCTCTAAGATACGCAGATACGGTGGTTTAGTCAGAGCCTACGCCATCGACATGAACACGAGAAGGAGCGCACAGTTCCAAGGTGTTAGATTGTTCAAGGCGATCATAGCGCACGAAAAATATAGTGTTAGAACTTAAAATACTGTCCTCTAAACATGGACTGGCTGTATTATTAGAGCCGGCATAGCGCAAATAAGTAATCGATATCGATTTGCTTGCAACTGCTACTTAGATCACTGTCATATCACGGTCTGCGGCCTTGTTTACCGAAGCCTCTGCTACACGCCGCTTCACCCTAGTATAGAAAGGCTATCTTAACTGCTTCAATGTACCGTGCGCCATCTTCCTAGAGATAAATATCAATACCTTATCTTGGCGCGAAATCAGATAAAGAAAAACTTCTTCATTATGGTGGAGCTTGTCGCAGTGCTTTTAGCTTATGTGTTCGGCCTGCTGCCGCTGCGCCGTTTAGACGTCTTCTGGAAGGGACTTCCTATTGAGAGGATGTATACAAGCTGTGGCATACAGGATTTCTGTTTTACTTAGTTCTGGCCTGCCCTATTTATATGTTAGCTGGGCATATCGCTCATACAAATACACGGACTGTGTGAAACGCGCGAATAATGTGGCATTTTGGAGTGCTGGTGTATTACTTCTGGATTCTAAAGGAACTCAGCCATTGTTCCATGAGACAAACGTACTCTAAACTTTTCGATAGTAAATACCGGTGAAACTTGTAGGGTATTAATCAAACGAACGTAAACGAGGTGCTGATGTACCTGGGAGTGCTTTGCGGAGGTGCATGCTTAGAGCATCATTCGTCTTACGTACGAGTTGATTAGCACTAAAAGACTACAAGGCCACTTAATTCGTAGCACGATACAAGATCGGACTTGAAAGATGAAGAGGTGACCCTTAATCGAGCTGGGATGACAGAGCTGAAGTTCAACTGCTGCATTGTATCAAGTAATGAAGGTAGTCTATCTGGTTTAAAAGAAATCCCGACGTATATCCGTAGTCTAATCACCTGATATGGTCCTACAATATACTTCATAACGCACTAAGCAATCTATACACAAAGCAGCAATCGTCAACATCCCCCTCTTATAACCTGAAAAGGTCTACTACACGCCTTCCTCCGATGAAATTACACATAAAGAACGCCTTGGTAGGAGCCTCGCTGATAGCGCGACTACATTGCGGAATCTAGTAGATGAAGGGTGGCTCGCACTGTGTGCGGTGCAGGGCGTTCCACCCACTGACATTGGAGTATTTCCCGTTGGCCTTGCACTCTCCGGCAGTCGTGTGGTCCTGAGACGCTCTCATGCACATTCTTGTGCAATCGTTGATTTCGTTGTTCTGGAAACACCACAGTAGTGAGCAGGTTAAGCTTGAGTGGGTGTGATACATGGTGACTTACGATAACGCAGCAGTGGCTGCCGTCTGGGTAAAGGCACTGGCAGTACGAAGCAGCAACGCTGCTTGCGCCAGCAAAGAGCATGGCAACGATGGTGAGAAGGCGGACCATGTTGATCTTTGATGAGAATGATGTCGTTGGATTAGGGGTTGGTATTATGTGATAAGGAGTGAGGTGATGGTGCTGATGAGTTGATGTTTTCATAGAGCCCTTAGAGAAATCACTATGTTTATACAGTCCAGCAGATTAAAAACTCATACAACACGAGTCATAAAAATCTCTGGGCCAATTGATGAAGCACTCTACAGGGGACGTGCACAAGTCACATTGGATATCTGTGATGAAGCTCACGGAGTCCGTAATAAGACGCTTGTGTTTATCTGGAAAGGTCTCTCACTATTCTAATTAGACAAGGCACTCACCCTATTTCGACGATATAGTTTCAATTAAAATCTGTAAGTACGGAGATAATTATATAATTAAGTTTAGATGAAGATGGTAAATAAGTGGGGTATACTTGGCGAGAGGTTGTAGTGAAGTTAGCGTCAGACACACTCTCGACTAAGATTAATTAGGGTTTAGTTCCCGAGGGCTCAAGAACTGTATGAAACGGCGATATCACTAGTGGCACGAGTAGCTGCAAAACATCTCCGATGTGGCAGATATCCGTGCTCGCAGGAGGCAAACTTTAGGTAATGCGCCACGCAATATAATTGCATATGCATAGTGTATATCGAAGTGCCATCCCAAAGGCACTAGGTACGGTGGTATCAACTACGCGATATTAAGGTGAGGATCGTACGGCTGACTGTGACGCCATTACCGCTGCCGCAAGGGCGACGGGGACCAGTGCGGTTAGGCGGCCACTACCGCTAGAGTGGCCCTGACTAGTGCTAGTTTAACACGGTGACCGTTCTTGTGGCGAAAGTCAGGCAGGCTACGACGCAGCCCTCCTGCATGGGCGCCACGAGAGTACTTTGAAGGGGAAGGGGGCTGGGCGGACAGCGTGGCCGTACACCGACTCCTCAGCAGTGCGCACGTGAGGAAGATACTAATTAATTAGACTATTGCGATGAGCATGGGAAATCATGCAAAGTGGAGACCGATGGAAACAAATAATTCTGAGTTCATGTGCAAGGCTGAAGATACCCATGAAGTTTATAGAAAAGGGGGCCTTGTTGTTACGCCTCACTGTTTGTACCCACGAGACAGTCTAAGTACCGTATCGCATAAAACATAGTTATTTGGAAGATTTTAATACGCGCGTACTACAAGGCACAGAGGCTCCATGTTTGTTTTGGGTAAGAGAATTGAAGGATGTTTTCAATACTAAGTCAGTACACAGCACAGCTATTTGTATATCTACTGTTATTCTTGATAAGACCTCGGTGTCAATATTTGATCAATACTAGCTGATGATACGAATTGAAGATTGAGGTATATAAGGAGGTCTTATTTACTGCCATACTTCTACGTCGTATATCTATAACTTTGAGGAAATGTGACCTAAGTACATGCAAGCTTCCCAGCGAGGCCCTAAGAAACTCTGGAACCGAGAAAAACTAAGAAAAAAGAAAACAGTGTTTGCAATGATGCAAGGAAATGATTGCTTAGGCGGAGTTGCGCAAGGCACACTGGCGAAATCCTTTGTAGTACCTAGACGACGTACTCGTACTTGCAGGCACGGCGCCATCCTCCGTTCCACGAGCTAACGTCCGAGTACTTGCCACCCGCATTGCACATCCTGTCTGAGTTTCCATTGTCTTTGCAATTCGCCACGCACTCTTTCCTGATGCCATATGACTAGTACATGGTTAGATTCGGTCCTTTGCGTGTCTTGTTTAGTTTCGCTCAGGCTATCGTCGACTTACAACAACGCAGCAGTGGGAGCCATCCGGGAAGAGGCATTGACAGTATCCGTCAGCGGCGACAGAAGTGACGGCAGCGAAGATGACTGCGAAGATGGAAAGTCGGACCATTTTGTTGTAGTTGGAGGTTGATGAGTAGTTGAGTGGAATTAGAAGGTTTGTAAAACTTGAAGTTATGAAGATGATTTGTCAACGAGAGTGATGAGATGCTGTGTTGGTGTGTTTTATTTGAAGGGGATTCTGTAGCATTATATAGAAGGTAAGCTCATGTTCGTTCATTAATTACATATGAAGTCTTGTAGTTAGATGAGTAGACGACAAGGCGTAGCGCTGATTCCATTAGCGAGGGGGGCGCAGTAGCCCCCACACATGAGTCGCTGTAACGATGGTACGAAGCACATTCCCATGCGTGTCTTCCTATCATAAAGTTCAACCTAAACCTAAGCAGCTCAAAACAGCGCATAGATTATTAAACCGAGCGATTGACCGAGTAGGAAGAGATTTCTAAACAATGTCTACGATGGGCATGGGAGGAAGTATCATTAGTAGAGATGTTAGTCATTGAACTCGCGATAATTTGAATAATGGCCAGAAAGGAAGTGAACTTTGTTTTATTCGTTGCAGCCACTGCGTGGGCCATGTTGGCCTGTTTTCAATCCCTTATCATCGACGTACTATAGTTTTTTAACCGCAATGGTTTGCCTATGGATCTAGTATGTCATAGTTGCAAATCTAGAGATAGCCAAGCATCTGTGAAAGCTCCTTGATTTAACAGGTGACAGACATAGGTAGACACCGCCGGATTTTATAGACACACATTGACATCCACCAATATGCGCACGATCTCAAGCGAGTTTGAATCAAAGTTTCTTGTCCTCTGATCAACTTCCACAAGGCAACGATAAAGTTTACCCTACTGCATGGAACAAAAGTAGCCTTCTATTGCTTCCATTGCACTTTTGTCGACGTCATTTACATCGGGCCCATGCTTTTACGCCACAATTCTGTTCTAGTCGTAATTTGAGGGGTTGGTGGTACGCCTTACTTGTTTAGTCTCTCTTCCTGTGCTGGTTGTTAGCGCTAATGGTTTTATAGAACCACAGAAACGAACTTTGTAAATGAAAGCGGTGTGTGTGACACTTCCAAGGAGCAGACGCAAATGACCGATACGGGGAGGGTAGAGGGGGGCTGTAAGTCATGTCATTCAACGACTCTCTTCGGCGTTCAGCTGAGCTAGCTAAATTATGGACAGTCGATGGAATGCTACCCTACCTATATATGTATAAATATCAGAGCACCACCCGCTCTTTGGAACAACATCCAGCTCACTCCACAGCATCAACACTCTTTACCTCAATCCACTCAACTTTACAATCTTTTACTACCTACTTAAAACCTCCAACAACCGCCATCATGGTCCGAATCCTCTTTCTCGCCACTTTGCTCATGGCCAGCGCCATCAATACTCAGGCTGCCCAGTTCTGCCAGTGCCTCTTCCAAGATGGCTCGCACTGCTGCGTTTACTCGGTGAATAACCCCTCAGAAACGAACCAGGGTGACATATACACATGGAATACTAACTTGGGATCAGGATCCCGCGATTGGCAACCTCGACTGCCAGCGCTGGTGCACCAACGCCCACCGCGCTGATGGTGCAACCAACCCTCGCAACCCTCTTGAGGTCGGCACCGCCTGCAACGCCGGTGGAAAGTACGGCACTGTCAGTGGCTGGAACGCTCAGTTCCGCACTTCTTGCTACAAGCAGTAGATGGTCTCCAGCTCTAGTCGGCAGTGGCTTTTAATGGGTGGACGGCTATCAGACGATTATGGTATAGACTTGGTGACACCTGTTAGGGTGTTATGGGATAGACTTGGTAATTGCTATTGTTTGTATTTTCTAAAGGAAGACTTGCGATAGCGCGGGTCTGGTCTGGTGTTTGCATGGTAACAGGATATAAAACGGTGATAGTCTCAATATAGAAACTGCCCCACCATCGTTGTTCCCAAGAGTTCGGTGTTGTTGAACATGCATGTTGTGATGTGATTGGATACCAAAGAAGTCGGGACCACCAGCGCAGGGACAGCCAAGCCATTCCGCTTTGTGCACAGTCTCCCGCCAATCTTCTCCAACAAGCTTCGCCAGGGTGCCACGTTCCAGGTACAGTATCGTCGATTACTAGCTGAACGGCGCGCAAAGGATTATGCGGGAGAGGAGAATGCGGAAGTAGAAGGGGACCTTAGCTGCAACCATCATCAGTACGTACTTGAGTCGCGGATGAGGCCGACTCAGGGTAGCAAGTAATTTACAGGCCCTCAGTCTCGCAACTTAGTAGCGCATGCGTTAAAGAGGCGAATGGCCATGGCTGCTACTATGACCGTATCGGTGGTTTCGGTCGCCACAGCGAGCAGCGTCACGAGGACGGTCTGGGAGATGTGCATAGCCTCTAGACAGGCATACCGTGTTGCTACTTAGGGTATAATGTTGTATTACCTGCGCTTAACTAGCTTAGAATAGGGGGAAGCTTGCCTAAACGGCTCCGGGTCTATTGACCCCAGTCTTTGATCTCTAGCCACTAAAACTAATCTAGTAAATTCCGTCTGAACAACAGAAGCGGGAATACGGTTACATTCGGACAATGGAGCGCTTGCAGCTACTATAAACCATGGTTAGATTTTATCCCCCCTACCCATGTACTAATCTGCCCTGTCTAGTGTTGATCTACATACACTACAATGACTCAATGTAATATACCAACGGTAAACAGATTGATTGATGGAAAATACTACGGCCTCCTTTTAACATTTGAACACGGTCCGATGGTATATTGATCGTTTCTGGGTTGCCGGCAGTTCCCAGGCGACAGCCTCCACATCTTGATTCTTCAGCTTGACAATCTTGAACGGTGAAAACAACTTGTCGAAGCCTTGAGCAACGTGCCGTCCAGCCACCTGAGTCGTGACATTGGCAATGAGGGGTTTGTACTGCACCTTGTATATTGATTGTACATGATTAATTGCGTCATCGTTGCTGAGCTTCTTCGTGTTTGACGGTGGCAGTTTTTCTACCCATCGCTGGTTGAACAATTCCGTACATCTGAAGTTCGGCAGGATACTCCTATTGGTGGTTTGTTTCGACTGCATTTCCCATCCGATACATAGGTAAAGTTAGCCAGTATTAGTGCTCTGTTTCAAAACCATTGACGGAAGCCCTGTTTTCTCTAAAAATAATGGCGATCCCCATTCATTTTGAGGAAGGCTACCAACAGATTGGAGCACCTAATAGTAATAAATAGTTGATAAGAGACCCGTTGCTGAGCCAGATCTATACTTATTTATGCAAAGCCTTATATTATTATATAAATAAAGAGAGTCTCTTTAATTATCTTCTTTAGTAAATCTAATCCGCGCGCATAGATAGGAAGGTTAATTTCTTTAAAACTTTAGAGTTGCTTTCTTTGCCTATGATAAGGTTAAAAGATAATATAACTTATATACGACGTATAGTATATATATAGCTACTTTATATTCTAAATTAGTAATAATTATAATAGTACGTTATATTATACTTTAATAGAGAGTTATAGTAATAATATTTCTCTAACCTCTAAGTAATAACTCTAAGCGATCGCCTTGTTACAAGTAACAAGAAGGATTCTCTGCTTGACAAGTGACGAGATGGCTGAAGGCCTATGGACGTCCACGTTAGAAGGTAATGATCATCGCGGGGCGAAGATCACGTAACTAACATTACACTAAGGTAACTATTAGGCGCTAGTATATAATAGTAGCAATCCTCTAATAGCAGCTATTAGAATATTAGGCTAAAATAAGGAAAAGTTATAATAGTAGTAATAGTAGAATTAGAAGTAATAAGGATATAAAGATAGATAGATTTTATTATTACTCTTATTATAGTTAACTTAAATTATACTTTCTTACTAGTTACTTTACTTAATAAGATTATTACTTATTAGTCTATTTAATAGAGATGAGTAGTTATTAAACCTTTATTACCTTCTATTTAAGTATACTACTCTACTATATCGCTAGTGTCAAGAGCTTCCCCTCCATGGGCAGCCTTGCACCATCCCGGGCCA
>NW_014575174.1:0-14265 GCF_000527765.1 Bipolaris victoriae FI3 | reverse complement strand
CCCCAACACACACACCCAACACATCCCCCACTTTCCCCCACCAACACCAGCCACAACTGGACAAAATGCCATAACACGTCCAACACATCTATCTCCCGTCAACAATTTTAGAGTTACAATTTGGACTACGGATCAATAAGCATCTTTTCGGTTAAAAAAAGAAAAACCGTACGTACGGGGGATGTAAAGTGCTTAGAGACACAATTGGGTATGAGTGGAGAGGTTTATTAGACCAGGGGGAAAGTGAGATTAATGTTACGTTTTCGTTAGCTACTCGATTTTTCATACTTTTTGGATGGTGCAGTGAGGTGCTGGAGAGAAAGAGAGAAAGAGAGATAGGCAGGGGTGCTGATGAATAAGTGGTGGAGATGACTTCTTTGTGTTCTAGAGATTTAGAAGAGATGTACATAATGAATAGTATGTAGCGATTGCAAAACGTGGTTAGTATACTAAGTTGGGATTCTTGTATATTGGTGTGAGTGAGTATTTTATGGGTAAAGAGGCTGGGGATTGGGGTGGTGTTTGTTTAATGGATAAGGGGGAGAGAAGTATATGGGATGTCAGATGTAAAGGCAGGGAAGAGGGGGGGATGTGGTCTCATGAATAGGCTTGAGAGTAAGACTTGGATGATTTTCCTAAAAGAATGTTGGTGTAACAGAGATGATGGGAGCAACAAAAAAAAGAGGTAGCCTTGCCAAGGCTTTGTGAACATGCCCCCCTTCGGCCGTGCAACCAGGGTCCTACAGTCTGTGTACCATTGGCCTCTCACGTCTGCATAGACATAATTTTTTGTACATGGGCTCAAATGCTTAGTTGTCAATAGTTAGCTTTCATCTACAGATTTTCGTGCTTGCATCAGCTACGCGACTAACCGGCAATTGCCACACATCCACCGGAATTCGCCTAGTAATACACGTTGATACAGAGCAGCAATCAGTTTGAATAAATTACTCCATATTACTGTTAAAGCACATGGTTACTATAACCCCAGTCGCAGTATCTCACTACGCTCTAGCACCCCGGAGTTTGCCTTTCGTCGGTAAATTTGCAAAAAACACACTGTCGAAACATGACCAGAATAAAAGAAAACAGATGAAGAAAAAAAGAAAACCACCCATTCATTTCAAAGAAAGCAATTCGCAGTCCGCTCAAGCGCTGTTCTTGGGGTTTTCAGGAGAAGCTTTCCACTGCCCAGATGTCAGCAAGGGTTACACAACGTCATGGCGCAATACATGTCGCAGCCATGAAATGACTGAAATGGATTGGATAAAACGTACCTTCTTGCCGAGCTCTTGCTGTTGCTCCTTGAAAGACAAGTCCTTGTACTCGTCGCGGTGAGCCTTGACTGTGTGTTGTTGGTCAGCAAACCTTAACCCCTAACAACGCCCGTCTTGCGTGGCGACAAAACGACAGTCGCGTCTGAATAACGCGATAAAGCGCGTCAAACGGTGAAATACTTACAGTATGCTTGCATCTTAGCCATGGCGTTTCTGGCGTTGTTCTTCTTTCCCGCGCGACCACCCTTGGGAGCAGTCTTCTTGACACCGGCGGCGCTTGCCGTCTTTGGTGTCGCCGTCTTGGTAGTGGTGGTAGTAGTAGTAGTAACAGCCATTGTGAGGTAGTTGATGCTAATTGAGATTTATGAAAGACGTAAGATGTGTGGAGTTGATGAGATCTGGAGGATCGAACGAGACTGCGAGTGACAATTGTTGTTGTTGTTGTGACAGTGAAGAGGTGGGAAGGTGAAGTGAAGGTTCATTGAGAGCAGGCACGGCCCCGGAACACGCTAAACCAGGCTTAGCTCATCACATACCTACTCTATGATCTCCATAGCCTATTCTGATACATGCGCCGGCCCTCGTGAATGGCCAGACGTGATTGGCGCATATTGTTATCTGAAACTCTTGGTAATATATGCCCCAGACACTTTGGGCACAAGCGAGACACAACGGCACAAGAGCGCATGATTATGCTCGAAGACACGACTCCCATTCCACATGGCGCTTGTTAATAGTTGCTCTCCAACAATATCGACGGCCTCTTGACCTTAAGCGGCCCACCCCTGCTGTCATCTCGAGCGATTCAGGTTTGACATGGCACAACTGCCTGAATCCGTCTTTTGCCGGATCCGCAAATCCATGAGTCGCTATATATATATATATATGCAAGGCCTCATTTTGCAGTTTCCAGATACGAGTAATGCCATGCGCTGATTTCCATCCCACGACATAGTTTCAGTATGCGGGATTTCTCTCCATGTTTTCCCCGAGAAATGGTGAATCTCTTGAGACAGCATCAAGGTACTTGTACAGCACATGCCCTCTCAAGTCCAACTCTTACACACGGTCTCGCGGACGTAGCTCAAATTGTGAATATTCAATTGCAGGCCTGGCTCCAAGTAACCTATGACGACGAATCCTCCGTTGTCTCCTCTGTTATGCGACGGGATCGAGCGTCGTGCGAGTCGGCATTTGTACCCCCTGTATTCAGCACCGGTTTCTCGAAGCCACGGAGACTAAACTTGCGACGGCGACCGCTTGGCCGTTCTGTAAGACTGGGAGCACGGGGCCTAGACTTTCCCCGGGCGCGTCCACCCACGACGGGTATCTCGTGCGCACCGGCGCGGAAGACGTATAAGAGTATGTCGTAGACGAGCAGCACGGCCCACGGGGCAATGGCTATAAGGCCGAGGAAAAGCTAGGGCTAGTAAGAAACCCGGATCGCGGTTACAGGCACTCGACAGTACTCACGAATATGCGCGTAATCCACGTCTCCACCACCGCGAAGCTCTCAGGCAGAATTGAGAAGAGGCCCATGCCGGCACGAGACGGAAGCTTGCACACGCGACTGCAAACGAGCAACCGGCGTGCTGAGTGCGGAAGAATAGGAGGCTCCAAAAGCAGGATTAATGGGTACGAGGAGGGTTGCACGTCCACGACACCTAGCGACACTCACGAGGATGTGTGTCTGTACGTACGTAAGTATGTATAATGATGGGGAAATCTGGCCGAGGGGCTGCGGATAGGTGCCGGGCAACGCCACAGCTGTGGAGACAGGCGGGTCGTGGCTGGTGCTCTTCCCCGGCTGCATCCTGGTCGAAGGGGCCAGGATCATCCATCCACCCCTCAACACTCACCACTGGTTCTCTACGCTGGATGCAGCTGACAGAAGCCTCAGCCTTGGATGCACACTTGTATCATCGCTCCACGACTGGTTGACCGGATCTCTTGGCACTGCCCTCCTACAGCCAATAGGCACATGTTCGGCATGCAGTACAACCACCCTCCAAAGGGCGCTGCTCGAGGCTTAAATGCCCCTCCACGGTGACGGCACTTGGATCTTACTCATATGCAGTGCCTCTTGTCGAGGACCGTTCCTTGTATCATTATTGAATTATTGTCACCTATATTCCAACTACAATCGACCTCGGACACGCGGTAGGCTTCCATGGGACACGTGTGTGGCTCCCTGTGTATGCAAATGGCTGCCTGATTCTGTTTCCTGCCCGTCATTGTCAACCACGAGGCTATGCCTGTCAGACTATAGCGGAGGCTCCCAGATTGTTGACTTCCCTGTGGACCCTCTCAAAGCATCACATACCATACTTTGCCCATCTTCACAGACTAGGCGGCTGTTCTCACTGCTACAGCCTGCTCAACATCCTCGCTGACTCGACGTGATATTCACAACACACTACAATACTGGACGTTTACCACGAGACACTTGACGGCCTCTGGCCTGCCGCATCAACATGGACGACCTCTCATTCTTGGACATGTCCGACCAGGGCAACGCAACCCTCAAAGCTGTACTTCCACACGGAGAGGTTCGTCTGGTTTCGTGTCGTATCTGCCCATACATGTTCCTGGACAGCTGCCCATTGCTGTACCACGCATTCGAGTACGGCCCGAATGGTAGTCTTCAGGCCAGCATCGACGTTCCATCCACAAATGGGCTTATCTCGCTACTCCGCTACTGCTACACGGGTAGCTACCTCCCACCCACTGAACATGGCGGACACCCCTTGTTGCTTCCACACGTCGAAGTTTACAAGATGGCCAAAGACTTTGATATTCCCGAACTGCAGCTCCTCGCCCATGGCAACTTCTCCTGCCAAATCGAATTCGCATGCTGCGTACCCTTCCCGCCACAAGATTTGCTCGAGACTATTCGTTTCGTATACCAGCACTACTATAGCAGCCTAGCGCGTCCACAGCACGACCTTGTTGGTACGCTCCTCAACTACATTATCTCGAGGTTCATGTATTACAATCTTGGGGAGGATGCGGACTTTATTAAACTCGCGACCGATATTCCAGAGTTTTGTCAAGACCTTTGTTCTACAAACATGGAGCGCAATTTTGAAGACGATTGTAAGTCTGAGATATTTTTGACATAGCTGCTGAAATTGTACTAACTTTAAAAGGCGCCTTCCACATCATACGGTTGTGTCTCGACACTCTTGGCGTCCAATCCTGCACCCAACCCATCCCGACTGCCTCAAAAGACTTGTTATCAGAGACAATTTGCGGAGAAGATACCATCATTTCAGATGAGTCAGAGAGTGAGAACACGACCCTTGTTGTTCCCGCTCTTGCAAGCGGAACAAACGAAAGAGAAGATACGAGGAACATGATGGACTCCGTTACCACCACTCTTGTTCATCGACCAAAGATTCCACAACCGGACGTGATGGAAGGTGTCGAGACCCTATATTCCGATGAGGACGAGGATTACACGGTGGTGTCTTCGTCCGATTTACATACTCCTACTACTTCCGACGAGCTAATGTCCAGTCCGGAGTTGGTTCCTACACCTATTGTTGATATTCTGGCCGCCACCGGTACTGACTATACTTCTGATGACGAGTGGACCATAGTCCGATAGGATATCGCCGCCGCTTGCTCCACAACATCAAGGGCCATTGTTCACAACAAAATATATTTGCGATTTTCGCTAGGACTGATACACGCGTGATAGGAGTTACAAGAATAACAAAAGGCAAAAACAGGCGTATTTATGAAACAATATGATTCGATTTGACTTCTAGAACATGCACCACTAGGGGTTGGATTTTGGCATGTTACTCCTGTCACTGGGCAGCGTGGCCTGGGTTACATAATTTAAAACTTTGGGTGATGTGACGTGATCTATTGAAGACATGGCAAGATAGGTGTTGTATAGATCAGCTCTAGTTTTAACAAAATACAATATTGTTATCTCTTACTTTTTGTATCATTCTACTACCTTTGATCTGTTGGATATTTTCCAGGGTATACTTGAGCTGCGATGTTACTTTTGTTTGAATTTGTCATCTTTTGATTATGAGACAAGACCTACATGATCTGACTCCCATGGTCTTCGGAAAACCAGTCTCGGCCATGGAAACGAGTGAAAAGCAGAGCAGCTATCTGATTTTCTCACACGCAAAGCCAACTGTCTGGTTGTCAATAGCTTGACAGATTTCTCGATGCTTATGTTTTATGGTTTTGCACTCAGCTATTGGATTTCCTACTGAGAAGCAGACAATTACTCCTCGACCTGTAAACTATCAAAAAAGAGAAACCATGGTATACATGACCAAAATTAGAAATTCAAATAATAACAGCAATCTAAAGAGGTTCGTCGCAAACCTGAGAGACGACCAACACCCAGAACCACTATAACAACAGTGACACATTCAATGGGCGTGTGGCCATTGGACCGCAGCAAAATCCTCCAACTCTGGTTACAAAGCCTCCTAGCCTCACAAAATGTCACCCTTATTCGCACAAACTCATGTTGCTCTGGCTATAACTACTCGCTATCCCCCCCCTTAACTCTCACTATCCCTCACAAACCACAAGTCTCCATTCCCAAACAACAAAACACCACCCTCACCCTCACCACCCAACCACCCAACTACCAAATCACACTCCACTCCAAACAACTCACCATCCAAACATCCAAATCCAAACCGCAAAAACAAAAAATGCCCTTCCACACCCCCCAACCCATCTCCAAACCACCAAAATGCCCACCAACACCTAGACCCCAACCCACACAACCCCAACTCCCTTCACCTCCCCACTACAACCTCACCCCCACACCCCCACACCCCTTCTTCGCCAGCCTAGCCGCCCGCCTAGCCTACACATCCGAACCCCGTTTCCTCCCCAACGGCGAACTCACACGCCCTGACCCGATGCCGAGCTACATCCCCGTGCACAGCGACGACCGGCTACCACCGCATCCACGGCCCGCCAGTCTCTCATCGTGGAATCCCGTGCGGAGGAGCGAGCGGAGGCGGGAAGCGAAGAGTGACTTTACTACTTCGACGATGGAAGGACGGGTGGAGAAGAAGAAAGGGAGGGAGGAGGCGAGGGTAGGAGCGGGGTTGAGGCAGATGGAGTTGGCGTTGCGGCCAAAGTGTGAGGCGGGGAGGGGACAGAAGGGGCATGCGGGGTGGCATCCGTGTGAGCATACTGCTACGGCGGAGAGGGAGCAGCAAAGGGTGCAAGGAAGGGAGTCGGAGGGAAGTAATGGGAACATAACGACGCCGCGTGAGTCAGGTCGTGTAGGTAAGAAGGGCGAGAAATATGTACGGTGTATGTGCTGCGGACGAGAATATCAGGCAAAGTCGCCGGCGGAGCTGAAGCCAGATACGAAACTCAGCATATGTGGGGATTGTGGGAGGAAGATGGGTGTGGAACATGGTGAGACGGAGGAGATGGAATTGTAGATAGAAGAGTATGCAATGTAAAAAAATGGGGGTTGGGACTCCATACCCATCTGTTCAGAAATTTGTTCTTTCGTTCAACGCCCAATAACTCAAGACCATACAGATGTTGGAAATTCAGAAGAAACCGAAAAAGTAGTCTCGTCCTGATTTGTCTCAGTAGCAAAAGGAGATGATCCAAATCCAAACAGCATATCAAAACTGAAAAAATTCTTTTCTCTGTAGCGGCATGGCCACGCATACTTTACATGTTGAAAAGCCACATTATTCATTTGGAACGAGATCAAAAGGACATCCATATGTGCAAGAAAAGTTTGTTTCAATGATACAGAAACCAGGACATCCTCCAAGTAGCTATGACAGTCATATGGAGACCATCTCAAAAGGAACTAAACCTCCCGTGCCAGATAGCGCATCAGGATGATGCCGCGCCAGAATAGTAAAGATACATCAAGAATCCAAGGCCCCGGAGTAGGAAAGGTAATAATCAGTCTCATTGGCCTCATGTCGCGCAGTCATACCTCCGGATATCCTTAGGCTCCATTTTCGCATAATCCATGTCCACAGTGGGAAGCCTCGGAGCGTCAATTTAGAAAAAAGAAATGATACTTTAGGCACCACACAGGCCTACTGCATGGACGTCAGTAGATGCGCGAGAATACGACACCAGGGCAGAGCCAGAGGTGTTCGACATACGTTGCCAGTCATGCTCTTCCATTCTAGTAGCGGCCACGGGGTGGGTAGTCAGCCGGTGGGGCATCGTAGGGTGGACGTCCTCCCGGGCTGCGGGGACGAGCACCACGCGGGGAGGGTGGTCGTCCTCCGTCGTAAGGGCGCCCGTGGCCGTTCATGTAAGGGTCGTCGTAGCGACGAGGTGGAGGTCCGGCCCTAGCATCATAAGGATCGTCAGGGTAACGCGCGCGCGGTGGGCCATACTCATCAGGCATGCGACCACGAGGCGGCGAACGTCCATAACCGACGTCACGCCTGTCATAGAACTCGCGGGGCGGTGTGCGCCGGCGGTAGTCGTCGCGTCGAGGGCTGTAGCCACGAGGGGGGCCGCGACGGTCATAGTAGTCGTCGTACGGCGCAGGTGGGTAGCCGCGGCGTCCCATAGGGGAGCGCGATCGATATCTGTCTCGGCCCCGGTCATCGGGACCACCAGGGCCTCCGTAAGGAGCCCTAGGCTTAAAAGGTGGAGGTGGGGGAGGATCAGAGACGTCTTGGATGCAGGTAACCTCCTGCCCCTTGAACTCACGGCGGTCCAGTTTCTCCACTGCAGTCTTCAGATCGGCGGCCGTCTCGTATTCGACAAATCTTAATAGTGTCAGCATGCCGTCAGGAGCCCTTTACTATAGCGCACTCACCCGGTGCCATCGCGTTCACGACCAACTTCAGAGTAGACGACGTCCAATCCAGATTGGCGGGCAAAATCTTTCAGATCCTATACATTCGAAGTTAAGCGAGGTCCAAATCCAGAATGTATAACGGGAAGCACGCGAGAATAAAGCCATTACTGGTCCGGGAACGGTACGCTGACCCTAACAGGAAACTGGGGAAATCCAATGATCGGGGAGTCTGACCTGCCAGCTGGTCTCCACCGGAAGATTTGCTATTCTCATCCGGTATGGCGTACGTCTAGGACGTGGTGGGACGCGCTCGTGGGGAGTAAAGTTCTCGTTGCGGGCGCGCGAGCCACGAGCGAATTGGACAATGAGGCGCTCGCCCATGAAATCGGAACCATCTTATAAAAAGTTAGGAGGACGTGTCTGGGGGAATTGAACGCGACAAACTACATACGGAAAGCTACACAGAAATTAGCGCTTCTTCGGTCTAATGGGTGGTGGGCCAAGCTTACCAGGAACGACGTCACGAGCGTCCATGGCGTCCTTGTACTCGATGAAACCGAAACCGTTCATCAACTTGATCTCGGTAATCTCACCGGTGCCATGCGTCTGGAAGTGGCCTTCGACGTCTGCCTTGGTGGCATTACGGGGAAGGTTGCCTAGGTATAGGCGCGTGGACGATACCTCAGTCATGGCGATGGGGGTTATGGTGGAACTGTGGCCTAAGGATAACCTAGTCTGGATAAAATGGTGAGCACATGTCCATGAGTAAGCGGATAGCCAGCGAAGGAGTGCGCATCGTGCCTGCTAGACATGGGAGGCTCCGTTTCAGAGACGCGACACCAGGAAACCAGCGTCCAGCTATGCGCGCAACTACAAGGACCAGGATAGACGCGCGAGGAATGGCCAGAGAATGCAATGCAGGTAGCTAGTCGTACCTTGGAGATTGATGGGGGTGGCGAAGGCTGGATGCAGGGCAGTGGTAGAAGGACCTAGTGGTGAAGGGCCTGGAGGGAGCCGGCTGAGCGCAGATGTCGCGCACTCGGGTCTGAGGAGAGAAATTAGTATGCCCGGTATCGCGGCAGCGGGGTGCAAGCAGAGATGATGGCCGAGCTGCTGTTGATGTGACAGGCCCCGGCGTGGTTGTTGGGTGGAGAGTGACGAAGGGCGCGGAGACGAACTTCGCCCAACGCCGCCTTACTTGGCTAAGCTAGAGCACAGACATCACGTGCATTCCGCTTTCTCTGAGGCCCATGGATGCCCTGCCTGCCGAGGCTACCACTTAGACGCAACCTCACGCAAATGCATGTGCTATCATACGCTGAGGGGCCATACTGAACACGTACCCCGACCACATCTTCACCAATACCAAATGCTTGGCAATCAAGAATATGTCATTCATGTGCCTCTGTTGCAGTCGGCAATCCTCGCTTGGGCAGCAACAATAATTGGGCTGGCCACTTATACATACACATGTGGTCTCTCCTAATATACATGTCGGGTGATGTCTTACTTTGCGCATCGAGCTGCCTAAGTTGAATAGGTGTGGAGCTCACCAGATGACTGTGCTTAAGTCAGGACGTACTTTGGTCCTTCGCCGCCCTGGGGTGTTTGCCAGTTGATATCCTGATCCGGTACTTTGATATCGCAAGTCTTGCAGTGAACGCAGCTAACACCAGTCAATCAGAATGCACTCAATCTTGACTAGCTTTTTTGGATACTTACTTCTGAGCGTTGATTTGGAACCGGACGCCCAACTCTTTGCTGGCATCCTCGACATACTCATACACACCTGCGGGACAGAAGCGGTTTTCGACACCCTTGTATTTGGGCCACTCCCTCTTGGCATGCTCATCAAGATCCTTTACCTGGAGATGGCAGGGCTGGTCCTCCTCATGATTTGTGCCGCTACGGCTGACACTGGTCAGTATGTCGAAGCTGATCTTGCCGTCCGGCTTGGGGTATTCGATCTTCTGGTACTCATCCGCAGGCTTTGTCGCTGCATGATCAGGCTTCCCATGTTTCAGTGTCCAAGGCGCTTTGCCTCGGAGGACGTATGCCTCCAATCCTGAGTACGCTATGCCTCCGTACACACCAAGAGGGGTATGGAAAGACGGCCGCATATTTCGCACAGTTTTCAACTCTGACCAAATTGGTGACTTGCGCATCTTGTCTTCATAGTCGTACAGGAATATAGTCCCGCCGTCTGTGTTGGCTTGAAGAGCGTCCCACGTCGCCTCGGCGGCCAGCATACCTGATCTCATCGCATTGTGTGTGCCTTTGATTTTCGGTAGGTTGACCAAGCCTGCTGCATCTCCAAGGAGGGCACCACCGGGGAAAGCAAGCTTGGGGATGGACTGGAAACCACCCTCGACCAGAGTCCTTGCGCCGTAGGAGATGCACTTGCCACCCTCCAACACATCCTTGTATAACGGGTGGTGTTTCATCTTTTGGAACTCACCATAAGGCGCCAGCCACGGATTGGGGTAGTCAAGCCCGACCACTAGGCCAATGCTGACCAAGTTGTCGCCAAAATGGTACATCCAACCTCCTCCATAGGTATCCTTAGGAAGCGGGTAACCCAGAGAATGCACGACACGACCAGACTTGAACTTCTCGGGCTGCACTTCCCAGACCTCTTTGATTCCAAGGCCGTAGGTTTGATGCTGGCTGTCCCGTCTCAGATCGTACTTTTTGATAATCTGCTTTGACAAGCTACCGTGGCAGCCTTCACCAAGCAATGTGACACGGGCATGAAATTCCATTCCTCGTTCAAAAGAGTCCTTGGGTTTTCCCTCTCGCGATATACCGAGATCGTTGGTGGCTACGCCACGTACAACGCCTTCGTGGTTATAAAGCACTTCGGACGCAGCAAACCCAGGGTAGACTTCTACGCCAACCTCTTCCGCTCGTTCGCCGAGCCACTTGACCATCTGATTCAAGCTTATGATGAAGTTGCCATGGTTGTTCATCTGCGGGGGCTTGGGGAGGGGTATGGCGCGGTCCCTGGTCATGAAGTACATGTGATCCTCCTTCGCAGGCGTAATGTCAGCGAAGCGGTTCAGGTTATCCTCCGATCTCCAGTCTGGTAGCAACTCATCAAGAGCGGAAGGCTCAATGACATTGCCTGAAACAATATGATCACCTAGCTCTCCAGCCTTTTCCAGCACCAACACTCTGAAGTCCTCATTGCCTGCCGCTGTCGCAAGCTGCTTCAGCTTTATAGCCGCCGACAGGCCGGCCGGGCCCCCACCCACAATGAGCACATCGACCTCATCAGATTCGCGCTCTATCGATTTGGGGTCGAATGTGTCGTCTACCGCAGCCAATTGTGTGCGTGGCGTTGTGCAAAACGGTCGTCTTTGGCCGGCAATTTGGAGTGCCGGGCGGCAGGATCCTGACACACTTCGTATACGCGGTGACGTGCATGCAATCGGTCGTGTTGCTATGCGCGTGGATTGCGACGTCGTGAGCAGCCGTCGTGTTATGGACGCGGGGATGGACCGTGTAGCCATTGCGGCGTGTTGGACAGGCATTTAACGTTGATGGATGTGGAGAATCCAGGTGAGAAGAGGGACTGGATCTTAAAAGCTTGTGTATGTATACGCGTGACTGGCTACACTCCACTGGCCAGCACTCAACCGTCCGGGTGGCGACGAGACGGAGGCACCAAAAAACAGCGCCGTCCTTGACCAGACTTCGAAAATGACGATGTCCAAAAGTCGCAGCCGAGGCTAGAGGCTAGGTGCGGGATTGTAACGGGGCGCACGCCATTGGCCAGCGCTCCTGTCACCCTGTCACCCGTCACTTTGTAATTCCTTCGCTCCGCTCTCCACATTCAGCACCTGTCAAAACACGTGCAACCGACCCGACTATGAGCACGGTGGCGGTTGATTTACAGCGTATATCTCTAACCATGTAACCGACACGTTCAGAAACGAGGCGTTGATCCCCCGACTCCTGTATGGCTCATGGCGTGTTAACATCAAAGGCTGAGACGCTCCGCCGCGTTGGTGAACTACAATGGGCCCACGCGGTCCATGGAACCCACAAAACTGATCAGCTACAGGGCGGGAATCCTGCTGTTGTCGTACTGCTCGAGAGACTGTGAGCGCAACTGTTGCAGTTGTTTGACATATCACCTACTGCGTATATGCATCGCATGCCCCTGAATCGACAAAGGCGAAACCCGTTAGTCTCTTGTACCCCTTCGCCAGTGCAGAGCGAAAGAATGGCAATGGACTGGACACTAGTAAATGAAATCAGAGGACGCATGGCCTGTATCCAGATCATTCCCCTTCAATACCATCTCTTTCAAAAAGCATTTCTCGTCCAGACTTTTGAAGCTTCTTGGTATGTACTTGCAGCGGGCACATCTCGGTGGGCCTGAAACCAGCTGAGATTCAGGCCCACGTACGGCGCCAAACCTCAGTCATACATCAAACTCCAAACTTATGCGTTTAGGACAATATTTTCTCCGCATATACCCCCCCGGCTCTGTCTGCAACAAGCTCTCAAACTGTACACGTTCGATTTCTAGGCCGCATCGCTGCATGACGACCGCCTCCCCGGCGTCAGGCGTGCTTCTCGCTTCTCATCCGCAATTCCATTTTCTTATTCATGCGTTTTCATTCGACCGTTTACAGCCAAGACGCGGCCCCGATCCCATAGCAGACATGATCTAGGCTTGTAACTGGAAGCTAAGCTCTTGTTCCTGTGAGAGAATTATGGGCCTGATCGACCAGACCTCTTTGAGGCCTGGCCCTCTCCAGGCATCCTCCAACGACCCATGTGTGATGTGCTCGGAGGACCATGAACATCCATCTCAGCAAACGCGGCTTGTTCTATATTCAGCACTTCTCTGTTCAGGGACGCCGACATGGTGCATAAAGCCAAGTTTGTATATAACCTGATCCCCTTAGGAGCTTACAACATCACGCTCACCTTCCATCCTTCAGATCATTCCTTGGTGCTGAGCACTTATTTTTTTTTATTCCACTTCGATTCTCAAGAGCTGTGCTCAATTTACATTTCGACACATCTCGTTTCAATCCTTCAACTTTAACCGAATACCGTCATTATGAAGACATCTGTTCCCCTTCTCACAATTCTTTCCGCTTCCTTTGTGGCAGCGGCTCCAGCGCCTTTCGCAGGCAATGGACCAGCAATCGCTGCTCGCGCCCAGGATGCGGCCATTGCCAACCTGAACTTTGGTCGTCGCGAAGAAGAGGTTGTGCACAAGTTTGGCGAAAAGGCCCTAAAGCTCCGCGGTGTGCTCTTGGCCGCACGGGGTAGTATGGCTAAGGATAATGCTAATGCAGAAGATGCTGCTGCTGCTGATGGCAACGCTAAAGACCAGGCAGCACAGGATGCTGCCGCTGCTGCAGAAGAAGAACAAGCTCAGGGAAATGGCAAGGGAAATGGCAAGAACAACGCCAAAGATCAAGCCGCTCAGGAAGCCGCTGCAGGTAATAATATCTCTCTTCCTCTTCAAAAACATCTCACTAACTCAGCAAAGCCCAAGATAAACAAGCAGCAGAGGATGCTCAGGCACAGCAAGACGAGGCTGCTGCTGGAGGCATGAAGCAAGACAAGGCTGCCGACCAGGCTGCCGCTGAAGCTGATCAGGCACAGCAAGGTGCTGCTGCTGCCGATGACCAAAAGGCAGCGGCCGAGCAGAAGGCGGCGGCCGACCAAAAAGCAGCAGAGGAGCAAGCTGCAGCAGATCACAAAGCTGCAGCAGAGCAAAAGGCAGCAGAGGAGCAGGCGGCAGCTGATCACAAGGCAGCGGCCGACCAAAAGGCTGCAGCCGACCAAGCTGCAACCGATCAAAAGGCAGCGGCCGAGAAGGAGGCTGCTCAGATGGAGCAGGCCGCAGCAGGGCAAGCAAACAATGCCACTATGGGAGCCGATCATCAAGCTGCTGCTGACCAGAAAGCCGCTGCTGAACAAGCCGCCGCTGAACAAGAGGCGGCTCAAATGGAGAAGCAGAAGGGTGCTGCCGCCGATCAAGCTGCTGCTGAACAGGAAGCCGCCCAGATGGAGAAACAGAAGGGTGCCGCTAACGATCAAGCTGCTGCTGATCACAAGGCTGCTGCTGACCAGAAAGCCGCTGCTGAACAAGAGGCGGCTCAAATGGAGAAGCACAAGGGTGCTGCTGCCGACCAAGCTGCTGCCGACCAAGCCGCTGCTGAACAAGAG
>NW_014575175.1:0-14277 GCF_000527765.1 Bipolaris victoriae FI3 | reverse complement strand
AAAAGAGTACTAAGCTTAGCTTAGTATCTCTAAATAGATAGGTAAATAGAGTATTAAAATTAAATATTAGAATAATATCTAAGATACTACTATATAGTAGAGTAAGATAACTAGGCTCTATAGCTATTAATAGTAGAGTACGCGTATAATAATAGTATATACTTAGTTATAAGAAGAATACTTTTCTAAGTTTACTATAGATAGAATCTAAGAAAACTAGATTAGCCTAAAGAGAGCTAATTTAGTAGAGAAAACTCTATTCTCTACTAAATTATATTAAAAGTAATTAAAATATAATAAGAATATAAATAAATAATTATTATAGCTTAGAAATACTAAAAGAAATATACTAATTAAAAAAGACTTCTAATACTCTTTAAAGTAGAAGACTAGATATTACTATTATATTAAAATATAAAATTCTTAAGGCTAAAGAAAAAACTAAACTAGAAATATATAGAACTAGGAACTATACTAGCCTAGATTAGACTAGTATTATTTTAAGTAATCTTTTCTAGTCTAGAAAACGTCTATCTAGTCTTCTATATATTACTACTAAAGTCTTATATTTAGAGTACGTTAATACTATATCTAAACTATTAAATTAAATATAAACTAGATAGTTATAGAGATAATAACGTAGTTTATAAGTAATTCGCTTATCTAAATAAGTTACTTACTCTCTACTAACGCGCTAATATTAATACTATAATACGTAATGCCTTAATAATATACTTCTTAAACTCTCTATACTAAAGTAGATTTATAGCTTACTCTCTTTAATATCTAATTATAATATATTAAAAGCTAAAGACGTACTATATCTATTTATAACGTACCTTAAAGAACCTTATCTAACTAATATACTAAAAAGCGCCCCTAACGTAACTATAAGCTAAACTTAAAGCGTCTAGATAAATTAGAAGAGAAGATAATAGTTAGACGTATTCTTAAAGAGTCTACGCGAGAATTTACGCCTATAAAGACTAATATTTAAGTAATAGCTAATAAACTATTATATAAGCGTAGAAGTAACTTTATTAGTAAGAACTAGATTAATAACTTTATTAAGAGGACTTCTAAGCTCTATACGCGCTAAAGCTATCTCTATAATTACTAGTAAGCCGTCTATAAGAATCTAGCTACTATTTAGTACTAGTTTAATCTAGTTAAGAGTATAAAGAAGAAGTAGAGTATTATAAATAATAATATCTATAACTTTAATAAGAATAGCTTTATAATAAGTAAGATTTTATTATAATTAGTTGTTATAGGCTTAGAGAGTTTAGGTAAAAAGAAGTATATATAGCTATATAACTATAAGTAAATTACTATAATCTAAGGCGTAGGCGCGTTAAAACGCTAGATACCTCTCTTTATTATCTTTATAAGTAAGATACTTATTAATATTTAGTTTAAAAACCTACCTACTAATTAGGTACTTAAAGTTAGTTCTAATAGCTAGACGAATAATTAGCTTACTCTTACTTAGTTTAAGTACTTTAATATCTATATAAAGAGCTATACTATAGATAGATATTAATTACTTATTATTAATAGCTATAAGAGCTATAGCTCTATTAAATTCTAAGATCTTTATAAGAAGAAGTATATTATTTATCTCTATATATCTCTATACTTATCTTATCTATTATAGCCTCTTAATATTACTTATTTTTTATCTTTAAAGTATAAATATAGTAATATAATCTTAGATTTAATATATAACTATACTAGCTATATTAGTAAGAAGACCTTTCTACTAATCTTTAAGACTACTTTTAAGTAGTCTATTATATAGAAGAATATTTAGATAGGCTTTAAAGGTACTAATTTAGTTCTATATAACCTTTAGGCTATACTATTAAAGCTTAATATAATAATATAGATACTATAATAATTACTATAATAGATAGCTACTTAGAAGGTATAGACGCTATATAACGCGCGTAAAGTTAAGTCTTAAATTAGTCTTATCTAAGAGAGCGTAAAAAAATACTATAGATCTTTTACTAATTTACTTACTAAGTAGATTATATAATTAAGTAAGAGGGCTTAGTAAATAGTATATAAGATAATACTTATAATAAAAAAAAATACTCTTTAAGTAGCTCTAGATAAATTAAATAAGTATAAGAGCTATAAGCGACGATATATCTAGATAGAAGAGACTCTTACTACTAGTAAAGTAAAAAGCTTATTAGCTAAATAGATAGATAGTAGTTATAGTAATAGTAAGAGTATATTAAAGAGAGTATAAAGAGAGAGGTAGTATAGATATTATAAGGAGACTAGGTATAACGCGCGTACCTATATAGTAGAAATTAATAGTACTAGTAATAGTAATAGATCTAATAAGTAATTTAGTTTATTATAATTTTTAATATACTATATTAAATAGCTATTATAATACTATAAAGTTAGTACGTTAGTAGAGAGTAAGCGACTCACTTAGGTAAGCGACTTACTTATAAACCACGTTATATACTTTATAAATAAAATTATTAATTACTATAAGAATAAGAATAATTAATAGAAATACTTAGTAAAATAGGCTAGCTATAATAACTCTAATAATACTTAGAAGCTAATAGCTTATTTAATCTAAAAAATATTTAATAAGTACTAGAAAAAATTAAAGTAACTTATTAGACTACGAGCTAGTCTAAAGAAGACTAAAAAAGATAAGTATAGATCAAATTAACGCAGAAAGTATACCTTTACTCTAATTTTCTAAAGAAGAATGATTTTTATAGTATTTAATAGTATATACGCGTAATAGAGACTAAGCTATTCTAATTTAGCTAGAATTAGGCTAATCTAGCCTAAATAAGCTAGAATAAGCCTAAAAATAAGCTTAGAAATCTATATAATTAGACTTAGATAATTTAAAAATTATAAGTTAAAAAAAAAGAAAAGAAAATAGAGAAGAGAACTAAAAACTCTATTCTATATACTTAGAGAGTATTAAAATAAAATAAGTCTCCGCTAGCCTAAATTAATCTAGATTAGCCTAAATTAGGCTAAATTACCTTAGAAAAGAATAAAAAATACTATAGGACTATAAAGTAAGTAAGCTTCCTTATTAAGCTTATTAAAATACCTATTAAGGCGCTTTTATATACTATCTTACTTCTTTAACTTAGTATTAGCGGCCTTAGTCTTAGTACTCTTCTCTATACTAATAAGAGTACTAGCAGTAGTATAATAATCTATAATAGCTAAATTTAGCTTCTAAATATAAGTATAGCACTTATTACTAATAGTATTAATATTAATCTTCTATAGTTAGATTAGTATAGTCTAAAATACACTAGAGAGAGATAATCTAACTATATACTTTCTTATATAAAGTACTATTAATACTAAAAGACTACTTAAAGATTTTCTTAGTTTTATTAGCTATAAGGTCTACCTTAGCGGCTCTCTTAGCTACGTAGTTGCTATAGCTATAGCTAGTAGTCTTCTTAAAGATACTAGGGGTAGAATTCTAGTTATATATAAGAGTACTAGACGTTAAGATTAACTTCTTATAATAAGGAGCGTAGCTAAGCAAAATTAGTTAAAAGAAGACTAAAGAGAGCTAATCTAGAGTACTTATACCTTAAGCTAGCGTAAGTAAGACTTAATAATTCTCTAAAGGTTATAGTAGCTAAGATTATATATCTTTATTAATAGAGTTAGTCTCTATTACTTTAGTAATTTTAAAAAGCTTATTATTAATCTTCTTCTACTTAATATTAAGATTATCTAAAATCTGTACGAATTAGCTTAAATAACTCTAATCTAGACTAAAAAGAGGTAACTTACTATAAAATAGTTATAACTAATAAATATATACCATAAATACTTAAAAGTCTATACTAAAGTATCTCTATTAATAGAATAGATTATATATAGAGTAAAAATCTTAATAATAGCCTTAATTCTATAGTCTATAATAATATAACTAATC
This sequence comes from Bipolaris victoriae FI3, assembly GCF_000527765.1. Taxonomy (NCBI): domain Eukaryota; kingdom Fungi; phylum Ascomycota; class Dothideomycetes; order Pleosporales; family Pleosporaceae; genus Bipolaris; species Bipolaris victoriae. Next base: position 10,322 of record NW_014575175.1, on the reverse strand, counting down.
TTTCTAAAGACTATAGACTTAGAATAAAAATATACCATAAGATAGTATATATATAACTAGAAAGAGATTATACTATGCTAAGTAAATAAATAAGAAGCTATAATCTTATTAATCTTACCTAGATTATCTAATATAGTAGTAAATAAGGCTAATCTAGTCTAGAAAGGTATATAGTATATAAAAGTAGGCCTATTTAGGACTAAGTAGGTCTATATAAGGTAGCGTAAGATAGTAGAATTAAGATTAATTCTAAAGAAGTTAGCTTAGGCTATAATAACTAAAAGAGTAATAAAAAAGGCTAAAGAAGCTCTAACTAGCCTAAACTAGGCTAATCTAGGGCCCTCTAAACTATAGAGAAGAAATAAAACTAGAGGAAGCTTAAAAGTATAAAGAGAAGTAAAACTTACTACTAGTTAAATAGAGAAATAGGCGTAGAGAAATCTAGAACTTAGTAGAGAGAGGCTATTATATACTACTAGAGGGCTTATATAGCTAGAGTAGATTACTTTAGACTAGAGAGATTAAGCGCTAGGTAGAAGCTTCTAGCGCCCGCTAGCGCGAAAATATAGTAAAAGTAAAGGTAGACGTATTCTAGTTAAGATTACTCTAATTTAGGCTAATCTAGACTGCTTAGGCCTAGAAATATAACTATCTTTACCTACTTAATTACTCTACTACTAGTAAAGTAAGATTTTTCTTACTTATAGTAAAAGAAAAATTCCTTATATATATACTCTAGCTTAGATTAGACTAATCTTAGCTATAATAGCTAAAAAAACTCTACTAGATACTAATTAAGTATAAAAGACTACTAGAGAGCCTTTAAGAATATAAATTAACTCTCTTAGGACTATTAAGTTCTAAGAGAGAGGATATTATTAAGAGCTCCCTCTCTATAGGTAGCCTTATACTATCTAGAGCTAATCTAGCCCTTATTAGCCTATCTTAGTTATATCTAACTTATTAAAGTAAATATAAGTATAGAGAATACTACCTAAGCTTAGTAGCTATTTATCTACGTAAAATACAGACTATTTACTTAAGACTACTATTATTTTACTCTACTCGTGTCTAATAACTCTTAAACGTCTTACAGCTATCTAAGTAAGGTAGCTACTTTACACTAGTACTTTAACTTCGTAATACTATTATAGCTATTTATTATAGTATATTAGAAATTATAACAACCTAATTTCCTTTATTAATCTATAACTATTATAAGTTATATTAAGTTATAATATAAATATACGTACTCTATACATAGTCTTCTTATGATATCTTTACTATCTTTGTTCTTATACTATCTTTAATATACTCTTACTATTACTATAACTATTATTAACTAGTTTAGCTAATAAGATCTATATTTTACTAGTAGTAAAGATCTCTTTAATCTAGATATATTATTACTTATAGCTTTTATATTTATTTATTCTCTCTAGAGCTATTTAAAAAGTTTTTATTTTCTCTATTATAGGTAGTATCTTATATATAATTTACTTAGTAAGAAAGTTAGTAAGATACTGATAGTATTTTCTTGTACTTTCTTAGAAAAAACTAATTTAAAACTTAACTTTATAAAAATTATATAGTATCTATATCTCTTAAGTAGTAATTTATTATAGTACTTATATTAGTATCTATACTACTATATTAAGCTTTAGTACTATAGCCTATAAGTTATATATAACTAAACTAGCGCTTTTAAAGCTTATCTAGATATTTTTCTATATAATAGATAACTTAGAAGTAGTCTTAAAGGCTAATAGAATAGTCTTCTAACTAATATAGCTACTATAGTTATATACTAAGTCTAAGATTATATTACTATATTTCTACTTATAATATAGAAAGTAAGAAATAATAAAAGAATATAATAGATTAAATAACTATAAAGATATATATAGAAGAATAGTATTCTTCTGATAAAGATTTTAAAATTTAATAGAGCTATAGCTCTTATAACTATAATTAATAAGTAGTCTATAATTATATATAATAGAGTTCTTTAAATATATATTTAAGTATACTAACTTTACTAGAGTATACTACTTATTTATCAAACTATTAAAGCTAATCTTAAGAATCTAATTAGTAGATAGGTTTTAAAATTAGATATAAATATATATATATTACTTATAAATATAGTAAAAAGTAATATTAAGTAACTAAATATATTTATACATTAGATTATAGTAATCTACTTATAGTTACTTAGCTATAGTTACTTCTTTTTACTAAACTTCTTTAAGCTTATAATTACTAATTATAATAAAATATTTCTTATTATAAAGCTACTTTTATTAGAGTTATAAATATCTTTATTTATAATACTCTATTTCTTCTATGTTTCTTTAAGTAAATTAAAGTAGAACTAGATAGTAGCTAAATTCTTATAAGTGGCTTACTAGTAATTATAAGAGTAGCTCTTATACGTATAGAGCTCTAGAGTCTTTATAATAGAATTATTAATTTTATTTTTACTTATAGAGTTACTTCTATACTTATATAAAACTTTATAAGCTATTATTTAAATATTAGTCTTTATAAATATAAATTTTTACTAAGTCTCTTTAAATATATATATCTAAATATTGTTTTCTTCTCTAATTTATCTAAATACTCTTAATTTTACTTATAGTTTTATTAAAAGTTCTTTTTCAGCCCGTTAGTTTTATATTACTTTTAAAAATATACTATAGATATTAGTAGTATATATCTTACTATTAATATAGTAGAATGATTTATTAACTTTAGTAGAACTTTATTAAGCTATTAATTATTATAATATCTTATTTTATTATTAAAAAGTTAAGGTACTAGAATAAAGTAGCTTACTTACCTAGATAGCTAACTTATTTATATACTATATCAATTTATATAGAAATTATACTTCTTTTTTAAATTTTAAGTATAAATATAATAGAAAGTTAAGATCTTTAGTAGAGTTAAAGAGACTATAGTTAGAAAGTAATAGTTATTATATCTTAAGACCTACTTACTATAAAAATATATAGTACTAAAATAATATAATAAATAAAAAAGATTAAATATAGAATTAAAGTATTAGAATAATAGCTTTAAGATAAAAGATAATATTATAAGTAATAAGTAAGATTCTCTTCTTAATAAATATCAAGATAATAGAAAGTCTATAAGTATTTATATCAAAATGTAATAATTAATATAATATAATAATTATATAATATAAGATTTTACTAAGATATAATATGTTTAAAGATGTTAAATTTATAGAAGATACTAGAATATTAAAATATACTTATAGCCTTAGAGATTTTAAAGACTTAGCTAAATATTAGAACTAGAAGTAGTAAGAATATTATAATAGATAGATATTCTTATTACTCTTATTATAACTAATATATATTATATACTTTTATTGTTTACTTTACCTAATAAGCTTATAGTCAATTAGTTAATAATATATCTTATATATTTACTAGCTATATAGATCTACTAGCTACTTTTACTAGAAACTTTCTAAAACTACTATATTATAGTCTAAAATAGTCTTCTTCAGGCCTATAAAGTATAAAAAAATATAAGCTATTATTTTAAGACTATCTTAAGTACTTACTCATATATTTATATATTATAATTAATTTTATTATACTTTCTATACTATGTTTAAGATACTTTACTTTCTTTAGTATATTTCTACATTTTTAATATTTTTATAGTACTATATATATAAAAGTTCTAGAGAGTAGTTAAGTACTTTTTATCTTTAACTCTTAATATTCTTTTTATCTAAATATATCTCGTATTATATAGATTTTATTATATAAAATTAAAATTAGCTACTTTTAGCTTAGTAATCTATCTTTATATTGATACTAACTTATATATAATAATAGCTACTCTCTTTGAAACTTTTTTAAAGAACTATATTATAGATATTAATAAACTATCTATATATCTTAAAATTTATTTAATTCTTAGTATTAATTATACCTTTAATTCTAAAGTAGTACTAGAGATTTATAATCTATAGAGCTAATAATAAGTATATTAAGATAATAGAGTATAAAAATAAATCATAAGAGTAGATATAATCTATTCTAAGTAAAATTAATCTAATTTAGTATATTTAAAGCTTTCTTAGATATTACTAAGTATAAATAATATATTTTAAATCAACTTTATGTATAAATAAAAGTAATTTTGCTTAGCGCTTATAGAATTATTTTAAATAAGTAAAATAGCTTATATTAAGAGGCTATAAGAGATAAAATAAATATAAAAATATATAAATAGTTATAGTAGTATTATCTTTATACTACTTTTTTAAACTTAGTTAAGATAAGCTTTTATAGCTATTTATAATATATTAGTAATAGATATCTACTTTCTATATTTATATATACTTATTAAAGTACTTTAACTATATAAAACTAAGTTTATTTATTACTTAGCTATTCTAAGAGACTCTTATTACTTAGACTTATTATATAGTACTATTTTTATGTTAGCTAAAAAAAATAATAGTATATCTATAGAATTATAAATGATTAAAAATTACTTATCTAGTTTTTTTAATACTTTAGATAACTATAGTTTAATTTCTATAATTAAGATATATAGTCTTAGACTATTTATAACTCTCTAAACCTAATATAGTTTTTTATAATATTTATCTTTTTAAAATTATATATATTTCTATTTTAGATTCTATACTTTATATTTATATTAGCTACTAAGCTAATCTAGTCTTAAATTATCTTTAAATTTTTATAAAAAGCTCTCTTATTATTATACTAATAATTAAACTTTACTTAAAACCTATAGTAGTGCTTAATAAATATATTAAGCTAGTATTATTTATAATAGTCTAGATTATACTTAGTATATAGAGAATTAATTATATTAGTTATATTTATAAGTGTTAAAGAATATCTATATAGGTTAAAGTTAAATATATACTTAATAGTTATCTTCTTTTTAAGCGTTATAAAATTTAATATTTTATACTTATAACTACCTTATAAAGTCTTTTCTATATATAATAAGTTAATTATTAATCAAGTTATCTTTAATATAGCTATAGTACGTTATATACAGAGATTTATATCTTATTTAAGAGCGTAGAGAGTAAGCTATATTTAATATCTATAAAAGAGCTCTAACTAGTATTATGAATATACTTATTCGATAGAGTAAATACTCTAGAAGGGTTTTAGTTAAAGTAGTATAGAAATCTAAATAATATACAAAGTAACAAAGTCTATTATAAAACTTCTTTAAGTTAAGAAATAATAAATAAAGATTTTAGATATATTTATTATAACTTAAGTTATAAATTAATAGACATAATGATATTAAACTTATAAGATCTTAATCTAGAGCCTCTTAAGTATATTTAAATCTAGAATAGATTATATTAATTTAGAGTATTGAAATACTAGCTCTAAGAAAAATAATTATATTTAAAAAAATTTAATTTATACTTTTTTAAAGAAAGTAGTAAAATTAAGTTAAAGATACTATTTATAAATTATAAGATAACCTCTTGCCTTTCTAAGTAGAGTTTCTAAGAGAAAAGAATTCTAAGATTAATTATAACTAGTATATAGTAACTACGCGTAACTATTTATTCTCTACTCTACTATTCAATACTACGACGCACTAATAGTATAGATATAAGTAATAAGTCTATAACGCTAGAAAGTCTAATCTCTATTCTATTAAATATCTAGTACTCTACTATAAAATAAATATACTATACTTATCTACTCTTTAATCTCTTTTAACTTCACTCTTACTATATACTCTCTTTACTAATTAATTAGATATTTAGCATTTAAGACCTCTTTAATATAGACTTTATCTTTCTAATACTATAGAAAAGTATCTAAATTTAGTTTTAATTTTAAATTCATAACCTAGAATTATATTTATACTTTATAAATATAGATTAAGTACATTAATATTAATTATAATAGCGTACTTATGTATCTAGAGAAATATACTTGAATTATTTAGATTAATACTATCTAAGCTAGCTTGCAACTTATTAAATATCTGAATTATTTATCTCTATATATTATTATTAATCTTCTTTAGTAGATAATTATAGAAACTAATCGTAGTACTAGAAGAAATAGTTTTTTAAATAGATATTTAGTAGAAGGAAAACAAATTTAAAAGCTATATATAGAAAGTTGATATTATTTTAATAGAAGTTAAGATAAAATTGAGGTAAATAACGTAGTAGTAGTAAGATAAGAGAGATAGAGGATATAGTAAACTTATTAGTATTAGAGAGCTTTACTATACAATATATTCTTATTATACCTATTGTTTATTATACTATTATCTTATTATAACTATAGTTTACTACTCTACTATGTTTATTATAACTATATTCTAGTTATTATACCTAATAGAGTAACATCTTATAGTTATATACCTATTTAGAGATAAATTAATATATTACCAAACTATTTCTAAGAATTTAAAGTACAGCCTTATAAACGTAATACTTTTTAACTCTTACTTAGTTTTTTACTTTAACTATATACTTTTTTTTAATAGCTTATTTTAGTATGTTAGAGTATAGTCTACTATTATTTTCTATAATAAAAAATTTAATACGCTATATAGTAGATAGAGAGAAAAACTAAGTTATGTATATATAATTATAATTTCTATTCTAGAGCTTAGATTTAGAATATAATCTATAATCTTTGATTAAGCTTTTTAATATTCTTTATATTATTAAAATAAATCTAAAATTATATTTATATTAAATTAAAAACAGATATTAATATCTAAGTTAAACTTTAGGTAATTTTTATTAAGATTTATAAATAGATTTTATAAATATTTCTCTAATAGTTAGATATATAAAAAGATTAGCTCTCTATACTTATATATATACGACTAATACTATATATCTAGGCTTTCTATATTAATAAACTATTTAATCTAGATAGATAAATATAATTACTATATTTATTACTTATATAACTAAATGTTTAGCTCTGGCCTTTCTAAGTAGAGTTTCTAAGAGAAAAGAATTCTAAGATAAATTATAACTAGTAAGTAGTAACTATGCCTATCTATTCTCCGTTCTACTAATTAACACCGCTATAGAGCATCGACATAAGCGATACGTCTACGACGCTAGTATTATCTCTATTCTATTAAATACCTAGTACTTTACTATAAAACTAAAGTACTATACCTATCTACTCTTTACTCTTCTTTAACTAAACTCTTACTATAAACTCCCTCTACTAATTAGTTAGATACTTAGCGTTTAAGACCTTCTTAATATAAACCGTGTCTTCTTAGAGCTATAGAATAGTGTCTAAATTAAGTCTTGATTTAGACACGTTAACTATTATAATATCTATACCTGCTAAGTATATATTAAGCGCGTCTACGTTACTTATAAGAGCGTACTCGCCTATCTAGAGAATTACACTTAGATTAATTAGGCCTATACTATCTAAGCTAGCTTCTAACCTATTAAACTTATCTATTATCTATCTCTATATATTATTATAGATCTTCTTTAGTAGATAATTAAAGAAAATAATTATAGTATTAGAGATATTAGTATTTTTAATAGATATAAGATAGAAGGGGAGTAGAGATAAGAGCTATAAATAGAAAGTTAATATTATTTTAATAGAAGATTAAGTTTAAATAGATGCGCGGTGTTAATAAGATAAGAGAGATAGATAGAAGATATAGCGAATTTATAGGTATTAGAGAGCTTCGCTGTACTATATTTATTATATTATTATCTTATCGTAACTATAGTTCACTATTCTACTACCTTCGTCGTAATCGTATTATAGTTATCGCACCTAATAGAGTTATGCCTTATAGTTATATATCTATTAAGAGATTTATAAATTATTACTAAACTATTACTAAGAATTTAAAGTAGAGTCTCGCAGACGTAATGCTCGTAGACTCTTACCTAGTTTTTTACTTTAACTATATAGTTATTTTTTTAATACCTAACTTAGGCGGGTTAGAGTATAGCCTACTATTCTTTTCTACGATAAATAATCTAATACGCTACATAGTAAATAGAGAAAAAAAGTTAAGTTATACCTAAATATATCCTAAAACTACTACTAAAAGTTTAATTAGTGCTAGTAGAAACTTAGTAAAAGAATTATAGACCTAGACTCTATATAAAACTATCTTTTTTTTTATTATATAATATTTAAACTCTAAATATTTTACTACAATTCTAAATTTACATATTAGAATAACAATCAAATACTTAATATATTCTTTACATTCTAATATATTTTATCTTCTATCTAAAAATAATAAAATAATTTATTGTTATATAGTCTTTAAAGTCTCTTAACTATAATAAAATTATAAGTATTTAATTAAGTTTAAATAGTAGAATCTTATAAATATATATATCTTAATAGAAATTTGTATCTTATCAAACTTAGTCTTTTAGATACTTTTAGTATTAAAAAATCTATTATATATCTCTTATAATATATCTTATAGCTACTAGTTAGTTAAAAGAATTAAATATTCTTATAATATATTTCTCTAAAACTAAGAGTACTATTTATCTTATAACTATATCGAGAATAATATTCAGAATACTATAGAACGTAATAATAAATATTATATATATATAACATAATTTATTAATAATATTTTGGGATATATTCTAATTTTCTAATAGATTTATTTACTATATGTCTATATTAATTATATCTTAACTCTTATAAGTGTTTACTAGATTGTTAAGAGATAATCTTTAATATTTAAAGTATTCTAAAAGAGATTTACTAAACAATAACTTTTATATATACTAGAGTTTAATACTATATGTTTATTTTACACTATAATACTAATAGTTTTACTATACTACTCTCTTAATCTTTGAATATTATATTTTTATTATATGTCTTGTTTAAATTATTTATTTTTTATTATAAGATTTAATATATTACTAGTATTTTATTCATTAAAAATACTTAGTAGTTAAGAATTAATATAGAATTAATTTATAGATTTTATTATAGTTTTATAGATAGTTATATTCTTATAATATTTACTTATACTTAGTTCTTTATCTATATATTTTTATTTTCTTATTATTGAAGCTACTATATAGTTGTAAGCGATATATAATAAAAGAATGTCTTTTAACTAAAAATTAGCTAGTAAATATAGACTAGATAAATTAGAAAGAAATTTTATAAAACTAAATTAAGATATTATATTTTACTATAAAACTAGAAGCCTTATTAAACTAGTAGCTTTCTTTTCTTACTCTATCTATATAATATAACGCGTATAAAGCCTAGACTAAAGTAGATATATTCTTCGCTATTTAAGATATATAATCTAAATTAATTAGAGATATAAAGTACGCTACTATAGCTTATACTATTCTATAAACTACGTTCTAGAAGTGACGTACTAGAGAATACGCTTTATATTATTTTAAGCTAAATTATAAGCACTTAATAAAGCTAGAAAAAAAGACTATTACTTAACGTATAATAATTAAAGCTAAGCGAGAACTACTCTATAGAAGAGATAATATATAAGATATAGCTAATAGACTACTCTAAGAGTATAGTAGAAAGAAGATTAATAAGAACTAGATTAATAAGTTTATCTAGCGTAATTCTAAGCTATATACGTTATAGAGCTATTATTTTAACTATTAGTAACCTCTCTATAAAGACCTAGCGCTTATTAAAGCTTAATTTAAGTTAGTTTAGAATTTAATAGGAAAGTATACTATTATAGATAAAGAAATTAATAACTTTAATAAGATTAGATTTATTATAAGTAAAATTTTACTATAGTTAGTTATTATAGGTTTAGATAAACTAAGAAGAATATAAAATATCTAGCTAGATAATTATAACTAGATGACGCTAATATAAAGCGTTAGTATAATAGATATATATATTTTAGTTAGCTTTAGCCTTTCTAAGTAGAGTTTCTAAGAGAAAAGAATTCTAAGATTAATTATAACTAGTAAGTAGTAACTACCACGCACCTATTCTCTACTCTACTAATTAACACTATTACGCTTATAACCTATTAATACTATTACGTAGTATTAATATAAGCGATATAGTAGCCTAATCTACTCTCTATAATATATTATACGACTTTCTCTAACTTATCTCTTCTAACTANNNTTAGATACCTCTAAATAAAGTAGAGCGTCGCNCNTATCTATACTAAGCTCTCCTTACTCTAAAACTATTCTCTAAACCTCCTCTACTCTCTTATAGAATTTAGTATAGTAATAGTACTTTTAATACGCATTATATTAGCCTCTAGCT
>NW_014575176.1:0-14288 GCF_000527765.1 Bipolaris victoriae FI3 | reverse complement strand
GGACTAAAGTAGTGGATCTAAAACTAAAGGGGGGTTATTATATACTTTACAGTATTCTTAGCTAAAGTGTATTATAGCTTTGCTATCTAATATTATTCCATAAAAAGCGGGACGCATATTATCGAGATGTTCAGTAAGCGCTGAAGCGAGACAAGATATAATTCTCGTACATATTTGAAATTTATAGTATGTAAGGGGCTGCGCTCTATAAGGCAAGCGCTTAACTAGTATATAAGGGGTTGTAACGTACGTCCCTCCGTGACGGACATCCCAGTGTGCAATAAGTGACCAATTAGGTCACTTAAATCACAAACTTCTAGCAATTGGCCAGCTCTAGCACACTAGGATGTTAGAGGGACGCGCGTTAAGTGGCAAGGTTTTTTCCTAACTAGAAAAAGACTAGCGTAATAAGCACGACACTTTAAAGTGCTTCTACTTATTACGCTAAGCCGAAAGAGGCTGTTTATAGAATAAGTAAGCGTTATTAGCTAATAGGAAGCGCATCCGTAAGCAAGCACGAAGGCGCTTAGGTTAAACTCTAGATCGGTGTAAACAAAGTGTAACTATGATAACTAGTATAATAGCAGAGAGAACGTGGTAAACTTACTAGAAATTAGAGAAGCGTGTGCGGATTATAAGGAATAGAAAGACCTCTAGTAGGAACATAACTACGGAGAGGGAGATAGAAGCTATAAATAAGCTTAGAGAGACACCACAAAGTTAGTAAGCTTTTGAGAACAATTTTCTAAACGTGTCGTCTATAACTCTAGTCTAACGTTCCGTCCGTAGACTAGTTAGAAGTTTTCACATAGAACGAATCGATCCTGAGCGGCGAAGGTCTCTTTAATCTCTACTTCATCCTAGACTAGATTGATCCTTAGCAGCGAAGGCCTTTTTGACCTTCATTTTATTCTAGACACAACCCTATTTGGCCTAGCGTGGAAAGCACCAGAGTTCAAGAGTCTCGTACTTTCCACGCTAATATTACAAGTAATAAGAAGGATTCTCTCCTTAATAAGTAACGCGATGGCTGAAGGCCTATGGACGTCCACGTCAGAAGGTAATAACCATCGCGGGGCTAGGTCACGTAATGTGCCATCACGCCAAGACAGTGCCATCAGTGATAGCAGGGCTGTTATGTGACGGCAGCCATCAGAAGTAGAGACAACCATTAGTGATGGCAGGTCGAAGCCCTAATAGCAGAACTAGAAGCAATAAGGATATAAGGATGGATAGATTTTATTATTTACTCTCAGTGTAGTCAACTTAAATTATACTTTCTTACTAGTATCTTTACTTTACAAGATAGTTATATATTAGTCTATTAAATAGATTAGCGTTATCAAAACCCTAGTTATATCTATAACTCTTTTCCACCTAAACTACTAGACAACCCTCACGGAGCTAGTTATATTCTTAATCGCCCTAACCCGGAACAAGCCAGAGAAGTATTAGCACTAACCCCCGTGTAATAGCTAAGCCAAATAGGGCTATGTCTAGGATAAAGTACTCGCCCTACGGTGCCTAGTTCTTCTAAACTAGTAGAAGGCAAAAAGGCCTTCGCCGCTAAGAATTAATCTAGTCTAGCGTGGGTAGTCGAGAGACCTTTGAACTCTCTCGACTACCCACGCTAGGCTAGAAAGAGCTATGTCTAGGATAAAGTAGAGGCTACCTGCCAAGAAGTAAGTACATCCGGTACGGACCGTACTAGCCTAGTAGAAGACTAGATATTATTCTTTTATTAGCAACTTTGTGTCGTGTCCTATTTTTAATCTGTAATTATTATTAATACATTATAATAGGTTATTAAGGATAGTAAATTAATGGTGAAAAAGTGATTGTATTCTCTATCTCTTCTGGAGACGCGCCTGCGCGTCTCTTATGGATAGCATATTACTAATCTAGATTATGTTACTGTATCTAATACTCATTAACGCTGTAAGACGCCTTGATCTGTTAATGCTTAAATTACTTTAGAAGTCTATTCCTGGCAGCGTCTTAGTAGTACGCTTAGGTTGATGCGTTTCAGTCCGTTGAATTATTTCAGTAGAGGTAGAATTGCATTAACGATAGACTAGATTTAAGCATAGTTGGTTTTGGAGACAGTACTGATATAGGATTTAGAGATAAAAGAGTTTAAGTCTTCTGGCCTTTTCGCTGGCTTATAACCAAATATTATTCCTCTCTAGATATCCTTAGTAACCTAGAATATAAACCTAGAGTGGTCGGCGTTAGTTTTGACGAAAATAGCGTAGTAGTCTCGTAGTGCGCCAAGATAAGACACTAAGTAGACCGCGTAAGACATAGTAAGGTAGTAAAGGCAACAATAACGATATAAACTTAGAACTAAAAGGTAATTACTAAGACGTATAGCTTTAATATTTTTTAGTACTAGACGGATTGGGCGCGTTATATATCCATAAGCAAGACATTGCCACTCAATATATTATACCGCCTTAATGTGATAATTTTGTCCCTTTAGACTCCCTTTGATCAGGCTCGTGCTATAATAGCCAATCAAGCTAGATGAATAATAATACTATTCTTACTATAATACAGCAATAATACTTTATTGCGCGCTAATACCTTTGACCTAAAATTAAGATAAAGAATAAACTATCAAACACAGCGCATAAGTTAAGAGTAATAATTACTATGCCGGACGGCGAAGCGCCCAGGACGGCGACACGCCTGCTCTACCCTACCAATCACTACCAACATTACTAACGTCACCATACCACAACCATTCTAAATTAAGCCTATCTAGGCTACACTTTAAGCTACAGCTACTTTAGAACCTAGAGAAAAACTTTTATAATTATACTAAGAGCGCTAGAAGATTTAATGTTAGCCGTAGAACGCTCGTACGGCCGCATCAAGGTCTATCTACCTCACGCACTATCCGCTATCAAAATCAGCAGGCTCTCCACCCAGAACAGGAAATTAAGCTTACAGAATATATAGACCCACTTAGCGTAAGCGGCACAGAACCTAATAGAAATCTCGTTCAGAGTTTTGCTGCGGAGATCGCGCAGAAAGAGATTAGTTATCACTAGGTTAATCGCTTTGTTCAACACTGCCTATCTAGATCTTCTCTAAGCAAAACAGGTTACCCCTTATCTAGCCCAGCACAGCGGATGTCCTAGCACTTAGGGAGAGACGTTAGTAAGTAGCTATTTCAGTCAGGAAGCTCTTGGAAACATAGAAAGCTTTTTAACAATACTATAAATGATTGACCGTCTATAGACCAAGTATCGCTATTTAAGCAGAACAAACTACGTAAATAATAGATAATAAATTTCCTTAACTTCTAGAAGCATATATTCATGCCCCTAACCATACGACACGATACTATACTAGGAAGTAGTTAAGAGTATAAAGTTTCTATTCCCGAATTTTCTAAGCTATACAGTCGTCGTTGGTGTTACTAAGAGAGAAAGTAATATTAGTCTTCCGTTACGCGCGGATAGACGTTAGTTTTATTTTCTACTACACGGGCTTACGTTGAATAAAATTAAGCACAGTTTCACGACCACAGCTCTTGAAGTAGAATATCCATCCAGGCATATTCATTTCGAAACGGCTCAAGCGCTCAATTAATCCAGTAGTTCTAGTCATCATCCTATCATCCGCAGGCAAATATAGCTCTCGTATACTCCTAGTAACTTAGATACCAACCGGCAAATTCCTAGTTAATGATTATAAGTTGCTGATCTGTAATGTCCCGTAGCACTTTAGTCTTTGTTACTGCTAAAGAACTACGCAATATAATATTCTTTCGCTAGAAGTTTATGTGCGAGAAAACAGGTACGTAGCCTTAAAAAATATCCTTAAAGGTGCGCGAGTAATAATCCGCTTTATATCTAGAGAGGCCGTTCTCGACGTATTTTACTAACATAGCATTATTCAGATCTATCTCTGTATTAAATGGCCCTAAAAATAGATTCGATAGGTTGTTCGTCCAGAAGAGACTATCTAGCAACCCGCGATGACTAATACTATAGTATCCTCTAGGAGTCTCTATTTTTCGCATCTCCTCAAAAATCGACCGGAGTTTTAAGGAAACAGCCTCTTTTAACGCCTGATCCATCTTTGGCCACTCCAATTCTAGATTTAAGCCTTTAATACGTTCCATAACGATATAGTTACTGCTTTGGTCCGCGCTCCAGAATAATATATAGATGCGCGGCACTAGAACAGTTGTTACTTACTCTAGAAAAAGCTGCGTCTCTCCCTCTAGTAGTTCAACTTATACTCTATATTTAATAATAAAGTAATCACCAACTCTGATAACTTTACGCCCAGTAGTGTCGCTAAAGATTTCTGTTACAGATTGGATTTCTTCCACTATTAGAAGTCTTGCGGGAAGACTAGCATCATCGGCCATGTACAGAAGATTAAAAGGGGCCATTTTAGATACTATAGGATAAGCTTAAGGCGAAAGAGATTATTAGTTCGTTACGAAGGACTACGGCTGACTGCTAACACGATTATATAATTAAGAAGCTAAGCACGGGCCACGGGCCAAGTTAAGTGTACCCTACTCGACTAAGCAACGCCCTAGACGAAGTAACACCCCACCAGAACACTAGAATCGCCCACCACCCACTACCTCGCTTCTATTCCTATGAGCCGAAAAACCCTAAGTGCCGAAGATAGCTAATTAGATCGACAGGATCGTAGACTTTCTTATAACCGTTACTATCCAGTTTGTTTATTTTCGGCACACAGGGTTTTTTGGCTTATAGGGACGGACTTCAATACAATAATCTAGAAAAAGGCTAGCGTAGAAAGCAAGAGGCCTTTAAACTCTGCTGCTTTCCACGCTAGGCCAAATAGGGCTATGTCTAAGATGAAATAAAAGGCAAAAAAGCCCTCACCGCCAAAGATAAATCTAGTCTAGCGTAAGTAGCCAAGAGCTTTTAAAGAGCTCTTGGCTACCTACGCTAGACTAGATAGAGTTATGTCTCGGACAAAGTAGAGGTCACTAGCCAAGAAGTAAGCGCATCCAGTACGGACCGTACTAGTGTTAGATTGTAATAGGTTGTTAAAGATAGAATTAACTATGTTTTATTGTCTTAATCGATTAATCTGTTAATTAATATTTTTTTTTCTTTCTCTCTGATCTGCCTAATCCCCTGAGTGAGATCGCGGTAATTGTACACGCTGACTAATCACAGAGTTCTGGGTAGTCTTGTTATTACCCGGATTTTATCAACTACCTAATATATGCCCATATTCTAACAACTAGCCCAGCAGAAGACTAGATATCGTTTTTTATCGGCACCTCTATGTCATGTCCTATTTTTAATTTATAGTTAGTAGTTATGTACTTAATAATGCTATATAATTACCCGCTTCCACAATCGGCTTCTAGGTTTGGCTAGATGCGAAACTTCTACCTCGCACTTAATTAATGTATGTTTGTGCCTCTATGCCGCCAGAAGTCTACTAATTATATACACGGTCAGCTAGTGGAGTCGTGACCCGCTATCTAGTTAGAATATTCCATTAACTTACGGGTACACATAGCTTATAGGCTCTCTCTAAATTGAAGTTCTAGCGTTTCCGCAAAGAGTAAGGGTGAAAAGTGGCGATGTAGTTGGAGAAGTAGCTTAGCAGGACTTCCGCTCAGCGCTGGTCTTATAGTTTAATGCTCCCGTTGGTGGGTTTTAACCGACTAGATCTTTTACATAAGAAGTGATTTAAGACACTACTAATACGATAATTATAGAAAGTACGAGTATTAGATTGATAGAAGCTTGCTAGGGAAACTGTATTTGAGATTCTGTTGACTTGCGAGGCGAAGTATAACGAAATATGAGACGATTGTATTACTCTTAAAGCTAAAAACGATCGAAAGCATACCTAGAATTAGCTTTTCCTAATTTAAGAATACCTATACTACCAATATAGCAGCTAGATGCAACTAAAAGACTAAGCTGTTTTGTGGCCAAGGCATACACAAAAGTTAAAGATCCTGAACTAACAGTCTAGTAGTTAGCCGAAAGTTAGACAATCTGTCGACTGTGCGGTAGTAAAGATAATCTATATCTTCCTGTGAAAGCCACATGAGACCCTTAATATATGTCCCAAGCGAGGACGAATCGATAGCTTAAATTAGAAAGACTATTATAAATTCTCTATAAACGATCAGTCTTATATATATATTATAGGTAACAGAGTAGTCAGCTTACGAGTAAAGCATATTCACAGGATTACCTATAACTACCGGACCGCTACTTGTGCTTCGAAATGCCTTGTAAGCGTTATCATTAACTGCACCGATACGGTCAAAAGCGACAATGTTGGAGAGAGCATATCTCTTCCAATTATAGAGTATGTGTAGGAGACCTTAATACGATCAAGATATTTCAAAATATCCAGGTACGGTCTCAGCAACTCAGCTACACCCTCGTAATACTCTGCTCGTAGCGAAGCCATCAAAGGATCAGTGGATGGTGGCTCTCGATCATTCCAGGCCAAGTGCGGCATGATATTAGATCTCCATTTCTCTATGATTTTAATTTTCGACTCCGCAGAGCTCGTCAAAGTGCAAAAATGCTCTTCATCAAATCTCTTGATTGAGGTGAAATCTGGCGGTGGATGTTTTTTTGCAACCTTAAGTACTATTCGGAGCATTATTCTTGTCCACAAAACATCATTAGTGAGCCCTTCTATCGTTTCCTCTGGAAGTAATGTGCTCTAGTCATCAGGGCATTAAATGGAAGAGACAATGCTGAAGCGATCGTGGACGCCGCTAGGAAACGAGTTAGAGGGGCACTTAGACTAATATTTTTTAACTGACCTGGCCAGAATCTGGAAGGTCCTCACGCTTCTCTTTACTTCCTCAGAAACGTGCTTGTTTACCACTAAGCTGCTTGCTATCAGCCTGGTTATCTAGATAATGATGAATCGCCTTACTTCTTGACAATGTCCGTGTATATTGATTGAGCAAGGCACAGGTTTGCTAAACTTTCTCCAAGCATCCCATTTTGGTTGTTATATAGTGCAGCCAGAGTCAATGCTTGTGCGTAAGCGATGCTACGATCTCCACACTTACGCTTAAGAATATATTACGCCCAGTCATAGTAAATCTTGCCTAGTATAGTATCCAGACCCTTTGTGTTGTGTGAATCTGAAAAGAAGCTTCCTAGTGCAAGGAAGAGGGGTGCATGGGCATTTTCGAAGCTTGCTTCGACGAATTGGCTCCGCTCTGCTGTGTGACTCATATAGCCTTAAAAACGAACGCATATATCCTAAGGCCTATCAAAAATTAGATATAGAATGTTAACGTTAGTAATATAAACACCGAAGAGTTGATCAGTATTTTCGCTCAAAAATTCCTTCAATGAGCCTCGTCTCCTAGGTTTGTCTAGCGTGGACGGTGTGTAGGAATAATTCCTTCCCAACGCCTCTAGCAGGCCAGAAAACTTAGAAACCTCCTTCCCTGTATATTCTGTGAGATTGTATATCTTTAAAAGTGTTATTTCTTAACTAAAAGAAGTAAGTATAAAACTAGAAGCACGTAGAGGACACTTTATACAGTTAGTTAGGTTTCCACATATTTGCAAGGCATATTGTCTTCACAACATTTATCGCATAGAGACTCTCCGTTACATCTCCGCTTACGATCATGGCATCAATTACAAGCTTTAGAAATTCTAAACTTCGAAGTTCGGGGTGTTGTTTCGTCGGGGTAATTTTGGTGCTGCTCTTATTAGTCCAAAGCAAGCCGACTATACATCTCAGTGGAAACGGAAATTACGATCAAGCTAAATTGTAGATCTGCTGGTTAGCGATGCGTGTCCTAAGAAGCGTTTGGCTTTTTTCGAAAAGTAGGACGTATTGTGAAGGGACAGAAATTGATGAGGCCTAAGATTATTAGAGATTTGACGTATGCCAAGTAGCGTCGCCAGGCTTAGGGTCCTCAGGCTCTGGTGTTGCATCCTGTGGTTGAGGCCGCCACACCAGCTGTGCCGTCTCTAGGTCGATCTTAACACGTTGGAAGCGTCGCATAGGCGCTCGAGATGGCGATGTGATAAGCGGAGGCGGCGAGGATATATCAAGAGGTGTACCGGCGCGCTGTATAAGCGGTAGTGGTGGTGTAACTGAGCGGTCACTATTGCTAGAGTAGCAACCTTCTTGGGCGCGAAGATGCGCTAACACGGTGTTAGGTTTGTACGGCGTTATGCCTGTACGGCGCTAACCTGAGCAGATTGTAGACTTTGTAACCGTTAAGCACTGGATCTCCTCTATTGTAGCCATGAAGTCGGCCTTGTTGATGTCGCGCGAGCCTGTACGAGAGGCGTACTCAAGCGTCTTGCCGTGATACCACTTAAACGGTTGAAAGCAACCCACATCTAGAGGCTAGAGGAGGTGGGTTGTATGAGGTGGGAGGGCAAAGAG
Organism: Bipolaris victoriae FI3; assembly: GCF_000527765.1. Taxonomy (NCBI): domain Eukaryota; kingdom Fungi; phylum Ascomycota; class Dothideomycetes; order Pleosporales; family Pleosporaceae; genus Bipolaris; species Bipolaris victoriae. Next base: position 5,879 of record NW_014575176.1, on the reverse strand, counting down.
CTGTATCTTGTTGTCTTCAGCAAACTAACAAAACTGCTTCGTATATTGAGATTTATGCCCGTCTATTAGCAATAAGCGCCAAGCTCCATGGCGACTACGGCCTGTCACCTTGTTAAAGTGTTAGATCCAGGCATACACAAGTTTGTCGTTACTATATCCACTATCGGACACGCCTACAAGATACCCATCAGGTAGATCCACGATCCAATGCTCCATCACAGTAGCAGCTTTGACGATAACAAGAGGTGGAATAACCTCGCCTGTGGCCCGGATACACTCAATAAGGGTAATAAGCTCGCGATCTTTAGCGTTGTGGATAAAGACCGTACGTCCATTTTTGGTGTATAAGTACTGCTTTTTTGCAACACCAATGCGGCAGCCTGTCTCATCCATATTATATATATCATTAGGCAAGATACCGCGCTCGTCGATGAGGTCTTTAAGCCTAGTATAACAGTTAAGGAGCGTTGCTGGCTCCTGGGCAAGCTTATGCTGCACCTTAATTAACTTTGCCTTTACACGCCTATACTTTAGGTGCCTTGCGAGCCATCTTCGTGCCTAAAGCTTGCTAACCTTAGGCGTAACTTTATCTAGTCCTATATACGTATTCTTAAGGAGTAAGTTTACCTACTACTTAACTAGTCTACGATAAATACTAAAGCTAATATTATCGATAGTATTAAGATACCGCTTGAGAGCGAGATCTTGAGACTCGTTAAGCTGATATAAAGTAGGTGGCTTAGCGCGATTATATTAGTTTGGAAGTCTAAGATAGGCGCGTCGCAGGCGCTGATATGGCAAGTTGTGGGTAGTTGCATAGCTTTTAATGCTAGGTTGATAGAGCAGGCGTAACGCTTCGGCGTGCTTTTGTAACGCCACCACCTCTTCTTTATATACAGACTTTTTCTTATTAACCTTAGGCATAGTAAAAGCGAAATACGTAGTTAAGTTTATTTAATTATACGTTGTTGTGGTAGATATATGTACTAAAAGCTACGTGTTATCATTGAGGTGATTATTATCGTTGAGGTGATAAGTAGAGGTGCCGGACGGGCCAACGCCGCGGACGGGCCAACGCCGGATTTTCCCTACTAATACTATTACTAACTTGAAGCTATAGAGCTCTACATAAAAGCTATTATCACGAGAAATTTTAGAGTAGTAATCTAGTAGTAGTATTTATTTAATCTATCTACTAATATTTGATTGGTAGCTTGATGGGGCGGCCTGAACGCGAGCGTGGTGATGGTGGTGCAGCTGATTGATTGGCTGGCTCTGCACCACCACTACTATCGCCAACGATAATATTTTTTGATACTAGCTTTATACGGCGCTTAAGTCTAGACTTCTTACCTATTTAGGAGATTTTGATAGCTTTTTGAAGTCGTTTGTGGGCGGCTTGGCGGGCTATCCGGTGGGCAGCTGCTTCAGCTTTCTGCCTCTCACGATCTAGTTTTGCCTGTGCCCGCGCCCGTCGCCGTGCATCTAGTTCTTGAGCTTTCAGTAGCTTTCTCTCCTCTCTAGCTTTAATCGCGATAGATTTTTGGTGTTGTAACTCCTCATAATCGCGCTGTTTTTGCTCATATTGCTGGCGAGCTTGTCGCACCTTCCGTGGAGACCAGAAAGTAGCTCCACCATGATAATCGTCGGACAGCTCGAGCGTACCAGGCTAGATACGCTCCTTCCGCTGTCTCTCATCAATAAGAGCTGCCCGGAGCTGCTCGTTTTCTCGTTGAAGAAACGCTGTATCGGCGGATAGTTTCATTATAATTCTATTAAGCGCTAAGATCGATCTACTACTTATAGATTGATTGAGTAGCTGCCGAATCGTTCTCTAATCAGAAGCTAATGCTACTAATACGTCTCTATCGCTATTAGTAGTTATAGTTTTAAATTTTTGAAGTATAACCTCTAGATTGAATAGTAAGAGTCCAGTAGCTCTAAAAGCATAGAGAATTAATAATTCCTTGAACGCTGCGCACCAAGCTCTCCAGAATATTAGGAAGAAATGAGATTTGGTGAATAGTATCAGCCCTTGGCTGGTATCAGTGAAGTTTAATAGCTCCTTCAAGTATGCGGTGGATAGTGGCTTAAATAATCCAATATTGAGCGGCTGTAGCGTATGCGTTGAGTGCGGCGGGAATATAGCTAATAGTATTTTATTCTGATCACAATAGTCAATGAAATCCATTGTTATATGACTATGGTGCCTATCCATGGTGAGTAATCGGTAAGAAGATCGAGCTTTTGGCTTGGTGGCTGGATCGAACACTTGTTTGAGCCATTAGAGACCAATATTATCGTTTGACCAGCTAGTAGCTAATGCGGTGATATACACAGTATGGATATCTAGATTAAAACCTTAGAGCCATGAGTTCTAGATAGAGCTGGATTTGCTGGAGTAGATGATGCTTGGATCTAGATACGATCCATCCGCGCAGATACACGCGATCAGCGTAATCTATTCGCGATTACCATCTTAAATATTTAATCTCTTCAATTTAGACTTAAGAGTAGCTTTAGAAAAGATTCTGACTAGGCGGGACTATACTCTAATCATAAAGCCCTTCTCATCTATATTATATATATGTCGCGGCTCTACTTTATATTAATTGATTTTTTGGCGTAGAAGCTCAAAGTAAAGCTAATATTTCTTTTCTGAATCAGCTCGGCGCCGGTTACGATCGATTAGCGTGGTGCGCTTGAGTATAACGAGATGCGAGTTACGATGAACAAAGCGATCAACCTAGTAGTATCTAAGCTACTTCTGAGCTAGCTGCGACGCGATATTTCGAACGATACTCCGTGTAGGTAGTAGGCCTCGCTTATTAAGTCTATTAATATAGTCGATAAGCTCAGCTTTATGTTGTGGGTAGACTGCCTGCTGGTTTTGTGCAGCTGCTTGTCTAGAGCTAGAAATACCTCGGTGGCGGCGGCTCAGCGTTCCTAGGTCAACACCATATTTTTTTGCAATTTAAGAATACATAAGTTTTTCATTAGGCTTTAGCGCGTTAATAGCAGCAAGCGCAGCGTCAATTAATTACATTGTAGTCACGTTATAGGTGGTTGAAGTGGATAGAATAATTGGTGTTGGAGGACGTAATCCGGCGTTGGCCCGTCCGCGGCGTTGGCCCGTCTGGCACCTCTAGGCCCGTGCGGAGCACGGGCAATTTCATTAAAATTCTGCTACAGCAGCTGTTGGGCCCAAGTAGATGTCCAGTGATTAAAGGCTGTGCGTAGAGGTGGTACATATTTTAACCTCGAATAAGGATCCGCAGCACGGCATACTGAACGGTCATGGAACGATGTTGGTGATAGAGAGGCCGCGCATCTGTGGTTCTAATTAGCTTACGTCGGATTTTAGCTAGGAAAATAGAACGGCAAGCCCGTGACTGCAGATCTAAATGCTTCAGAACTGCCTAATTCCTATGGGGATTGCTCACAACCCTTGATTGTGAACTCTGTAGCCTAGCTAGCTGGTAAAGTGGAAGCTGTTACATATAGTTAGCCGCAGCGGAGGGGCCACGCTAATAAGCGGGTCCTAATTATGATTGCTATGCAGCGCTGTTAGATCCTTAGCGCGTTTGAATGCACACAGCGGAATGCTAGTTAACTCTATTACGCTTTGATTGTAATAATAATATAGCCTACCTTTGTTACAGTAAGCTTTTTTTACTTCTTTTAGACATGCTATACTAGTTTATATATTACGAGATTGAAAAAGAATTTTTAGGTTCGCCTGTTTTAAGGCTAGATAGAAGGCAGACGATCGGTTTACTATACGGCTTTTTATTAGAGGCCGTAGCGCTTACCACGGGCGCCTAAGAACGCTCTAAATCTAGTATATAGAGTGTTCCTTGCAGCTAGGCCGCCTTATAATCTTAATAAATATTTCGTTACTCTCTTCTCTAGTCGCCTTTTTCATTCTTTTTTTTGGCAGGCCTCTTTATCCTCAAGTCTATTACGCGAGCTGTTAGCGCGTTGTTATTAGCACTATTTAACACTACTAATATAATTGTGTTGCACGATAAAAATAGAGCGTAAACGATCTAGAGGTATAGTTCTATAATGCTGATCGTTTATAATGCGCGGTCTAATTAAATCATAGGTTCACAGTTACTCCCGAAAACTACACGCGAGCTATAATATCGCTCTTAAGAAGATGCTCGAGTATATCTATCTTCCTAGGAAACAATTATATTAATATAGGAGATTAGATGCTACTAGACCGCAATCTTCTTAATCTTCTAAAAAGAGAAGAATAGGCTATTCCGTTCGCTTCTAATGCTAGATAAACTCACGACCTTGTTGTTATATACAACAGTAGCGAAGGGAAGTAGGATGTGCAAGGATATAGTTAAGAGGAACACGGAGACTTCTATGCTGCTACCTCTACTCCTAAGATAGGCCTTGGGTAATTGATTTTCATTCAAGGTTTCATATCGCCATCATGGGTATCCACCATTAGGAGCAAATACAACATCGACCTGGAATTCTTTAGACGACACATAGAATACCTTTCGGCGAGCGTTAACCGGCATATATATAGTCTTCCATCACTTACTAGTTCGTCTAATAATATATTCTAGCTTTGTGTGAGCATAATTCTCCACCGTGATGGGTTTGATAGACAGAATCTTTAGTTATAGCGATCTGATTAATTAGATAAACTTAGGGTATATAAGACATAATAGCTTAGATCTAAAGTCCGTTGTGGAGACTCAGTGGTGCGCGAGTACTCTACCTTATGCTCGTGCTTCTCCGTAATTGAGCAATGGATATCGCTTTGTGTTACAAAGACAGACTATGGTTGGGCTAGTAAAAGACCTTATAATATGGCACGAAGAGAGTTTGCTGATACAGGATCTAGTTGTCGTTTAGATGGACCACGGTAGACCCTTGGAGAAGTTACCTCCCGGACCATGGACAAGTTATATCGAATCTAAGGCCACAGTATTACCTATAATCCAGCACCATCATAAGATGGCATTTCGAACCACCACTAACTATCTAGATCTAAATACTAATTCTTTAGTGGAATTCTAGCAGAGTACGGCTGTTCTCCCCTTGCAGTACGATTCACTAGTTAGGCTCGTCGATCTGTCCCGTCGCGCAGCTTAAGATCTACTATTAATGTGCATCTTATTATTTGCGCATACTGCTTTCTCCGAAATTTAGTTTTTAAACCTTATAGAGTCTAGGATTCAAATGTAGATTGATGCGGTAGCTAAAGGAGTCTTAGCCGACGTATTGGGAACTTTTTAGTATTTTTATAATATTCTGGATAGGCATGCTTAGTAGCTGGCAGAAAGCACTCGCGCGTTCTGCAAATTAATTAATCAAAGTAATTAAAAGTTAAATGGTGTTAGAGCGGCAAGCCCAATGTCTAAAATTGCTGTGCCCCTAAGCATTAGTATGCACCAGGAGATGTTAGAAACCGAGACAGCTAGAAATATTAGATTAAGTAATTTTGAAAATGCTTTTGCAGCGAATAACCTTTGGGAAGACTACGAGCAGCTCTATATTCGTTGTATTGACCTGTTAAGAATGTGCACTCAGGGTATAAATCTAGCGATGAACAAAGCTACGATTAAGGAGTCTCGAAAGGCAATAGAGCAATCTGAACGACTTAAAAAGCTAACTTTATTAGCAACGTTCTTCATTCCTCTCACCTTTAGCACCAGCTTATTTGGTATGAACATTGATCTTCTCGGACAGAACGGCGTGCGATTTTGGTGGTTCTTTGTCCTATATGTCCTAATTACTTTGTCTGCCTACGTGCTTTATTTGTGGGACTTTCAGTTTCTGAAGCGGTGTTGGGTGAGATTCTGGAAAGATCGCCGCTGTGTGAGACGGAATAAGACGGCGGAGAAAAGCAA
>NW_014575177.1:0-14466 GCF_000527765.1 Bipolaris victoriae FI3 | reverse complement strand
AAAATAAAGCCCTAATAGAGAGCTTTAAAATAAGCTACTAAACTTCCCAATCGGGTAAGTATTGGTGGAGATAATAGCGTTTTTGAGATCCCGATGTGGAGACCCAACTTGCCACGCTATCTATACCATAAGCAATATAAAAGCTACTCTAGCTTTTATTACTAGTACGAAGATAGGAATAAGAAAGTAGTACCTTAACTAGGAGGGCTAGACAGGAAAAATAAGAAAGAAATAGTAAGGAAGAAAGAAAAAGAAGAAAAACACGTTTACTTGTATTAGTACTATTTCCTACCCCCTAAGAGAGCCTACTAGAAGGCAGCCCAGCTCCCCTATATCTATCCCTGTCACCAAACTTCTCTTTAGCACTAGGCATCTACAAAGCTAGTTATAGCTTAGCTAGATAAAGGCTGAAGCGCTATAGTCACGCAATATAGCATAAAGTACTAGATTGTAACTAGTTAGATAGAACGGCCTTTAGCCAAAGTCCTACATAGCCAACGGCTGATACAGGACTATAATGGAATAATAATACAGTCTAGTTCATGCAGATGCCCAATGCGGTAGCTATTACAAACAATTGCCCCCAATGGCGGGATTCTATCTCAAAGCTAGAACCTTGTAAATGCCCCTCAACCACGTCTCATCGATTAATATCTCTCACTATGTAGTAGGATACCACCTTATCCAGACCCTTGGTGTCGCGCCACAGCTACTATACAAAAATAGATCAGACAGAGGTTGATTTTAATCTATCACATATTTAGTAGGTTTTATAATACAGGAGAAAGCAGAATGTTACCCCTTAAGATCGTCTTTTTGTTAGCAACAGCAATGAAGATTAACAAATTTCACTTTGGAGGCCAGTTCAACGTAAAAAATATGCATGCAAGTGCTTTTTCTGTGGGTTGTACACTTTTTAAACTATATTAATCTCTTCGACTATGTAATTGTTCGTACAATGCAGCCGAAGATGATGCAAATATACGTAAGAAGGGGAGTGGGCGTGATGAACTAGCTCAATAACTGCACGATGTACAAGCTTAAATTTCGAAGGTTTTTTGCGGATCGAATGCACCTAAGGAGCTTGGCTCCTTCTATTGTTCGGTAAGTTGTGTCAAAGTTCACTTCAATTCGAAAGGCTATTGGCATATTAGAAGGTATATTCGTAAGCTATCAACGACTGGGAAAATGATTCTTTCTGTCTTCTTTGCGCAGGGCTGAAATAAATGGCTGGAGTTGTGGCGTTTAGTAAAGTGGGCCCTCGGGGTGGCTCATCATGCTTCCGCATTTCCCTAAATATAGAAGAGAGGCGCAGTCTCATCAGAATGAAACGAGGTACTCCTGACAAGGTCTATATCGGGGCTTGGATACAGATATACGCAATACGCTCAAATTGTGGGTCCGAGGAGCTAGAGTAAGGATCAAATGGCTAAATAACCGAATACGCATTACTACCCGAATACGCCATCCTGTCCATTTAGTGGGCCAACATCGGTTTTCGCTTAGACCCAGGTCTACATCCACAATCATAACTATAGTATGGAATGTGTTATGCCTCGTATAGCGCAATGCTTTCTAGTCCCACTTTCCACATCAAACCATCCAAGCCGAGCGTGTCTAGCCGCGTTACAGGTCTGTGCATTCGGAGATACCTGATCTCAAAACACACTGTGGAGGCTGAGTCCTTGTTAAGTCCAAGCAAGCTGGATTGTGACCGCATTATATCTACCTGGACAGACAGTACACGATAACCAACAAAACGCTACATCTATTTCCCTTAAGCTTCTACACCTCGTCATTCTACAACCCATCGTTCCTACCGTCTTTCAACCATCTCAAGCCGCTTAACTTTCTCTGTTTCTTCTTCGCTCAAAACATCGAAGAGAGTCTTCGAGACAGTAGCTTCAAATTAAATGGCTGGGGAAAATGGGATATATCTTTACGCGCCCAGTATCGCGGGCACGATCATTGCTGCAGTGGCATTCGGCGCCAGTGCCATCTATCACCTCGTGCAGCTGTTGCAAAAGAAGGCATGGTTTTATAGCGCTCTTACAGTGGGCTCCTTCAGTAAGTAGGGGTTGAACAGTTTCTGTTTTTTTCTCATCATTTGTTAACAAACCTTAGTGATGGCTATTGGCTATGTCTTCCGATATATCTCCGCGAAGTCGCCAGCAGATCTGGGCCCTTACATTGGTCAATCGCTCTTCATCATTCTTCCTCCTTCTCTCTACGCAGCAACAATCTACATGATTTATGGCCGTCTTGTTGTCTTTGTTAGGGCTCCAGAAGCCTCAATCATAAGACCAGCACGTGTGACAAAGATATTTGTCTGTGGCGATGTGCTCGCCTTTCTACTACAAGCTGGCGGTGGTGGCATGATGGCGCAAGAAGGTATGGCTAAGACAGGCCAAATGATCATGCTGATTGGCCTCTTCCTTCAGCTCTTTTTCTTCGCTTTCTTTCTAATCATCTCGCTTGTGTTCTGGAAGCGGATGCGCAGCTCCCCCATTTTTTTTACCATTCCAAAGTATGGAAAATATTCCTGGGTCGCGTTACTTAAGATGCTACTATGTGCAGCGGTCATCATTATCTTACGCTGCATATTCCGAATTATCGAATTCGGTCAAGGGCATGATGGTTATCTTGCTAGTCATGAGGTGTATATGTACGCGTTGGACGCAGCGCCAATGCTTTGTGTGCAAGTCATGTTTCATTTTGTGCACGCTGCTGATGTCTTTGCCCCAGGTCCCTCGGGGGGATTAGCGGATGACGAAAGTTGCATTGACTTGTATGTCAGGAGCGCATGACACCAAGATGGAAACAAAGCTGTAGAAAGTATAGAATAGGAATTTATACATAGGGTTGTGCCAGAACTAGAATGTTACGATTACGAAATATATAGAAATAAAGTAATGGATAGAAGAACATGTATTCAATTATTTCCCCTATATGGTATCTGATGATACCTAAACTGCGGGAATTCAATTCATCACCATATGAGTACTCACCAAAATTTGCAGCATCCATATGCACTTCTGTTCATAGAACACTTTGATGTTCTTGCCACAAAAGCTTTTTCGTTTTCAAAAGGGGTTGGAGTATCATGACACACCTGTATTGGAGTGAAGCTAGGGTTGGATGTTCAGGGTATCGGACTCAAATGAGATGGATTCTAGATAGGTTTTACCTGTCCCACGTAGAGTACACTGTATACTATAAACTGTCGGAACTTACACGTTCGGATATAGCGATCTGGATTGGATCCTGTACTTAGTCCCACCTCTTAAGCTGCCTCGCGCAATCAAGCCTTTGCATCACCAATTTGTCCGTTCTTGCTTGTTTTGGTATCATTCGGCCCACTGCGGCCACTCCATAGTAGCCAGTCATGAGTAGAGCAGTGAGGGAGTTCATAGAGACACACACCTGCTCATGTTCTCGAGTGAAGAATCTATCGCATATCATTCGCAAAAATTATCCTATTCTAATAGCCAGCTGTTTCAACATTATACAATAAGCATGCTGATGTCGCATTCGTTCCCCTTCCTGACATTCAGATGGTCAAGCTCCCACTTAGTCTTATGTCCCGACTACTCGCCCCAATATAAATCATATAGTTTCCTTTTTGTAGTACCCAGCTCTGCTTCACAGTATCCCATACACTAAGATCTCTTCTTGTAAGGCCAAAGGAAACAGTCGTGCTCTCGCCTGCCTCCAACGGCATCTTCTCGAATCCGCGTAACTGCTTCGCTGGCGCGCCTGGAATACCAAGATACAGCTGAGCAACTTCAGGCGCGGAAGTGAGACCTGTATTGGTGATTTCGGCTTTAACAGCGACTAGCACATCCCAGAGGGACTCGATACCGCCTTGGCTCACAGGCGCAGATGGTGGGAGAGCAGAGGCATTTGCGCCGAGATTAGTAAGAGCGATGCTAAGGCTGGCGTATTCAAAAGTAGTGTATGTAAGGCCGAAGCCAAACTCAAAACGAGGTGTAATGTTATGGTCATCGAAGTGGCGATAGTCAATGTAGACGCCTTCGGTCAGATTGGCGGATGTGTAATAGTTAGAGGTATTGTCGGCGCGTACAGGAGAGAGGAGATCGCCGTATTCAGACTCGTTCTTAGCGACGGTGTAAGGAAGACGGCCGGAGGGAGCTTGGTCGCCGTACATGACTGATACGAGTGCGCTTCCTGAATCCTGACCAGGAAGATGACTAAAGAGAACCGCGGTGATATTTGGATGTTCGATCCATTGGTCTACCAAGCGCGTGCCCGCGTTATGGATAGATACAATAGTCTGGATGCTGATTAGCTACATTGCAACTTAAGATAACGAGTATAAACATTTGAACCTACGTTGGGGCATTTAGAGGCAACGTTGATCACCAACTTATCTGACCAAGGGTCAGCAAGCGTGGATCTATCCTGCCCCTCTGCGGCAAATTCATTGATAAAAACTATGCAAGCGTCAGAGCCGGCGTTTGCATAGACGGGATCCCGGGATTCAAAATCCCAAAATAAAAAGGTGTTATCCTCAAGCGCCCTTTCCGAGAAAGCCGCGAAGGGTGAAGAGACGTGAGCAGGCATGATAGAGGCGCTACCGCCTCCACTGAGAAGCGTGCCGGATCGCGCGGCCCCAGGCAGGTCTCCGACGCCGATGAACAAGCCCTGCATTTCTTCATCGGTGACATTGACACTCTGGTATCCTAGGCTGTACTTCGAGTTAGGACCTTCGGGAGTGTTCTTTAGAGGAATATGAGCATCGTATCCGTAAAGAGTAAGGATCTTTGGCTTTTTCAAGGGTAGCGTGTGGTTGTGGTTCTTCACCAAAACGATGCCTTCGGCAGCGCCTTGAAAGGTGTTCCTTCGAGACAGAGGATTCATTGCGCTCACGACCTCATGTTTCTTAGAAAGATCTGCTGGAAGTCCGGAACCCGGTTCAAATTTCGCAAGTTTTATCCAGGGAGCAACGACGCTAGATGTCAAGATTAGCGATGGTCTAATATTGAGCTCGATGCCGTACCGTTTAACCATGTCATCGAGCCTACTAGCATCCATTGTGCGATTTGAGATTGCCATTGTGAGATTTTTGCCCCAGACTTCTTGAAACGGTGTGACAACATCCATACCTGCGTTGGCAGCGGCAATGCCGGTGTGTAACGCACCGTAGTCGCTGATAACATAACCTTGAAAAGCGAGCTCAGTCTTTAGCAGATAATTTAAGGTGTAACTATTTTGACAACCATGAGAGCCGTTAATGCGGTTGTACGAGCACATGACAGATCCTACGCCAGCTTTGACAAGATCTTGAAATGGCCATAGGTACAGCTCATGTATCGTTTTGTCATCCACAGTAGCCGATACAGACGCGTTCCCAAGCCCAAAAGCGCTTGGATTGCGGTTAGTCTCCTGCTCGTTGAGAATGAAGTGTTTTGCAGTCGCAATAACGTGCTCCTGCATCCCCAAAACGGTTTGAGCACCCATGGTGCCGCAAAGGTAAGGGTCCACCGAAAAAGATTCCTAGCTGTTTGTCAGACATGAATTCAATCCTCGACATAGCTTACACACCCAATTCCTGCCGCCCATGACTACACGGCTAAGGGGCCCAACTGTTGGTCCAAGCAGATTGTTAACTGGGTGATATTGTCAGTTGTACGTGCAAAGATAGCTTCACTCGTGATATGCTTACCCCCCTTCACCTTGGACTCCAGACCCATAAATCGACCACGTTCAAGGGCAAGTGTTTTGTTCCATGTCGCACCAATAGTGATGCCAGATGGATAGCCGTTCACAGCGGCGATGCCATGAAGACCGTTCGGACCATCAACTACACAGATGCCAGGAAATCCAAGACGAGGAACTCCGGGTATTTGGCCCACGCATCCATTTGTGGTAGATGTTTGTCCGGAGACAACGGAAACCTTCTCTTCAATAGTCATCTGGTCAACTATTGCCGATGCCTGCTGATAAGCATCGGCCCAATCGCCTAATCCTGTGGCCTGTGCTGCTCATAGATTGACGTCAACGAGCTGACCAGTGGAGAAACTTGCAATCATAGAAGAAGGGCTACTAACGGGTTGGGTAGAAAGGAGGACTCCTATTGTAGCTCCAATAGAGCTCTTGAGCTTCAATCACTTCGGGTCTTGCGGGAACCTGACCGTCAAGAGCTTGCTGGAAGATTTTCAAGATGTTGGCTAGCCTTTCTGCGGGCAAAGACTCAAGATACTGCCTCGTGGCATCGTCAATAGGCAGGTCATCTGGGATTTGCGCATATGAGAGAGAGAAGATAGACGATAGTACGAGCAAAATCCGAGTCGCGGAGATAAAGGCCATGATGGAAGGCGTGCGGTGATGGATTTGCAATGTGGTGCTGCGCGGCCTTTAAACTGCAGTCATAAACCACACGGTTAAGCGCATCTTGAATATAGAGTGCTGGTGCACAAGAAAGTGTAATGCAAGACCAGCTATGGAGATGAAATTAGCAAGAATAGACTAGCGTCCCCTAGACCGGTGCGCAGAACGTATGGATTTGGTATACGCACAGCGTATTCGGTACGCTCGGCCATAAAGTATTGGGATAGCTGGCGCCTCCCTGATCCGTACGTATAGCGTATTCTCGTATAGCGTATCTAGCACTATAGCTACTCGGGCCCAGGGATGGCGTCCCGCCACCCATGCTGCGCATGGGCCCTCGCAAGCTTAGGGCCCCTGAGCTCAATGATAAATATACGCTCTGTCACAAGTAACAAGAAGGATTCTCTGCTTGACAAATGACGAGATGGCTGAAGGCCTACGGACGTCCACGTCAGAAGGTAATGATCAACGCAGGGCGTGGATCACGTGACTTGGCGTCTCGCCAAGAGGGCAGATGCCACAGATGTCAGGACTGGAAGCAATGAGGATATAAGGATGGATAGATTTCATTATTACTCTCGTTATAGTTAACTAGAATTATACTTTCTTACTAGTTACTTTACTTAATAAGACTATTACCTATTAGTCTATAGTAATATAGATTAGTAGTTATCAAACCTATTATTGCCTATTCTATTAAGCATGCTACTCTACTATCTTGCTAGACAACCCTCACGGAACACTAGTGTAAAGCTTACCGGGCTTATTGCGGACCCGGCAAGAGAAGTATAGATCTAGACCCCGTGTAACACGCTCAACAATAATTATAGGCGTTTAAATCGTAGTTACTTAGTGGCTAGTATGTATTTATAAAATCGATTTAGGAGCGATTATTGAGTATATATATAAGCTACTATTTACAAGTCTCTAGCCTTATTAGAGTGGTACTCGTCGAGTAAGTCGTCGTTGTAGAAGCGCGACAGTGGCGATGAATAGCCAACAGAGCTCTTCTCTGAGCTCTCAGCGTCCTGCTTAGCTGTCTGTTACGTATCAAACATAGCCACCTCCTCCGCCTAAGCTCTCTCCTGCTGCTAACGTACTTTAAGAGCTGTCGTGTCGCGTGTGGCAATATATATAGTATATGGGTCGTAGGGCTGTTGGGCTGCTAAGCCTAGCTATGCAGAACCTGTCCGGTCGTATACATATAATAGATCTACGCCACCTCTCTACAATAGATCTACTATTAACTAGACGCTAGGAGCCCTGCGCACTTTCTCTTAGCGACGAGATATTATATTGTCGAAGGCCTAACGTACGTTGTATAGTTGTCCTCTCTGTATGTCGCCTTGCAGACAGCTTACCAAGACGTCGTATTGTAGAGAGCTTAAGCGCAGTAATTAGGCGTTTTATAGACCTGAGATTGCGTTCTTAGAGCTTCTTTTATATCTCTATAAGCTCGTCTTGCTCTCTTTCAATTACTATTCGTCTAGCGTCTTTGGCGTATAAAGGTCCTCCCTCGTTTAGGCAACGTCTATGAACAGCTCTCTTACGACGCTCTGCACGAGCAATCTCAGCAACCTCTATTTGCTGTAGAGCTTTAGCAAGTCCTTAAGTAGCCTAGGCCATTGTGAGGGCGTCTTTATAAATAGTGTCTAGGGCGCTGAGCAAATCGTTGTCAACATCGTAGTCCTCCCAAAGACGCCGTTACAACTCTATAAGTGAATTATTGAGCACGCGTGTTGTACGCGGAGTCCTCTAGTCCTAGAGATTGTCTAGAGCTCCAGCGTTATCTCTGTACACTTCTACTAGCTGTAGATCTACGCGGGGCACCTCCATAAGTCTGACGGCGGCAAGGACGACTTCTAGAACCTATAGAGCTAGCTCTGTACGTCACCAGCCACTTCGTATTATGTTATAGGTGAACGTCTGACGTCTTATTTCATCGAGAGTAGCAAAAAATTCGTTCTTTGTGATCTCTTTAGCGCCCGTACGCGCCGCCCAGTCAAGCGTCTTTCCATGATACCATTTCAATAGCTGAAAGCAGCACACATCTAGTGGCTGTAATAGATGCGTCGTGTGTAGAGGGAGCGCAACTGCGAGCCTACAATAGTGCTCACAGTACTCTAAAAATTCGCGGGTATTATGAGACCTATGGCTGTTAAGAAGTAGAAGCTTCTATAATCTTTTTGTATGAGCTTTTGCTTATTTCTTAAAGTACTAGATTTAGTGGAAAGCTGTTAGATCTGTTGAATAGCTTGAGGATGTAGTATTAATAAAGTAATTGTTAGGAAGATTAGTTGTCTAATAATTATAGGCGCGATTGAATGGCCAGACGCAGAAATACACTTGTCGCAAACCATGCAAGGATACAATGACATCAAGTGTAGATGAAACATGGCGGTTGTAAGGGGCTGCGCTCCGGGGAGCAATCGCGAGGTATACAAGAGGTTGTATTCGATAAGGAGCTATCTACTCTGCTTACGTAGGGTTTATTTACTTGCCGGAGAAAGGTTATGCCGGAGTATCTGAGCGCGCTGTTTGAGCACTGCTTGGTCTGAACGTAGTTCAGATAGTGCGCGTACAGCTTAACCCGAGATTCCATCGAGGAGCTATCTAAAGGGCGTTCAGCCCGTTACACTTTATAAAATAAGAAAAGAGTAATATCACCGCGTAAGAAGTGAAAACATACATGTCTAACTTATATTACTATTATAACTATTATAGCTAATGCACTTAACTTTTGTATACGTTCTCTAATAACGCGTGATAGGAAACCGAAAACCGTAATCACAATATTACATAACTAAGATTCCAAAAACGGAATTTTGGACTACATAAGACGAGACAACATTACCTGGATAAAAGCCTAGAAAAATGAAATGAAATAACATAACCGGAATTCGAAGAAAGAAAATTTAAGATTACACAGGAAGAGCTAATTTTGTGTAAGTAGAGGTCTAGAAAAAGAAAACTTTAATAATACAACCGAGATTCCATAATAGGAAATTTTGGACTACACACGAAGCATTATAGTTAACTCTATATCCTTAAGAGGAATAGAAAATTAATTCATTTAACCTACACTCTCTATATTTTAGCTTAGATCAAGTGTAGTATCTGTTCTTTCCAGTTTAATCTCTAAAACTCTCCTAAGGGAGAATTCTTGATTATACTTATTTTTTGCAACTAGTGGACGGCTTCCTGGGCTTACTTATAGTCATCCTCACAGTATCATCCGTATTGCACTATCTCGGACTGACGCGAATCTTTTTCATTGAGACTTCTGGGTATACCCTGTTGCTTGAGGAAGAAGTTCATGGTCGCAGATTTTTAATCCAGGTAACGATACATTCAATCATGCACTCAACAATACACATCCCTATAGGCTTCCCCTATCTTCTGCGTGAGCTGTGCCTCGTACCACGTCAGTTGAGTATACGTGTTAGCACTTAGTTAACTGTCATGTCTGATCTTCGCGCTGTCTCGTCACGCCATCACTGCTCAGACTTTTCCAATAGTTTCATAGGGGCTTAGGGTTAGGTTTCCAACCTATGAGATGCTATCTGAATACGCTTTGCCGATCTCATATTTCGCCTACTGCTCGGCAATTACGTTAATTAGCTGTTACGCCGCGTGGGCGCATTATTGAGCCCCTCTGATCTTGCTCTGCGACATTGGTTTACGCAGCAGCTGTATTATCATAATCCTATCGTCGTATTTTCTAGCTTGCGATTTGTTGTAGAAGAGCATCTGGTTTCACGCGGTTGATAGTCATGTTGATGACGCTGCGTGTCCTTCCAGTTTTGGGACTCCTGGGCAGATTAGTTGGTTCGCATTGCTGTGGGATGAGTGCATAGACCTAAGGTTGCGTAGCGCTTTCTGTGTGAATGAGGCTCTTTTTGCACGTTACGACATACTTAGTGCCTATCCTTGTCATCGTCTGCCATCTCAACCGATACGATAGGTTGGTGCCTGGTTTACCTACTCATTGCCCTTGATGCGAGTTGGAGGCTAAGTGATATAGCCAATCAGAGCCTCCTTTCTAGCAGTGTTACCAACCTCTCGACATATCAGTGCCTGTGCTGCGATGCTGATTGGTTGCCAATTCAAGACCGAGCTCAGCTCTGACCGACTGTGCCTCAAGCACCTCTAACATTAACGGATCCTAAGATCATATTAGACATGCTCAGTCAGGCTATATATACATACAAAGCTCACACATTACCTCTTATGTTCGCACACCCGTACTCCACTAAACATGTCCGTCAATATTCCCAAGGAAGCCTTCCTCAAAGTTCTTCGCACTCAGGTGCAGCAGATAAAGAGCCTGTTATCAGATGTCGACCTTTAACTAAAAGTTTTAGAAGAGTCTTCTCCTAAAATGCAGGTGTATAAAGTATGCCTAAATTCAAGTACGAGGGTGCTTTAGAAGAGGATATTGATAAGGTATTGAAGCCTGAAATAAAGGATGCGATTACTCAGTGTCCAGCACGGAGAAGAGAGTTAGCAGAAGGAAAGAGCTGGACAAGGTGTGTGTCAATGAAATTTGCAGGGAGTGAGGGAACGGCCACTCTGGAAATGGACCTACAGAGAGGTGTTCGTATTCAACAGAAGTTATTTTCAACAGTGGCGGCGTGTAGTCTTAATCCTCTCTAAATTTTCCTCCTGCTAAATACAAAGACATGCCTGAATAAAGCTTTAAAGAGCCATCACGTCTACCATAAAGAGATTTAAAATGCTTATTTCTATTACTATCTGTCTTGATGACCGTAACATGACAGTTCTTCCATTTAACTTCTTTGCCCTTTCCCTCTATCTAACTAACACCATTCGCCTTGATATCTGAAAAGTCTATACTTGCATCGAGAGGCTTTACGCTACCAAGACTGAAGGCCTATTACAATATTTAGAACAGCAGTCAAGTCTTTAAGAGGAGAAATACTATCGAATCACGCGATTTGCCAATAATGAGGCAAAGTCGTGTCGTATGCGGCGATGCGACGGCCTCTAGATATACGCGGTTGCGTCTCTTAGTATAAGACTGTGTGCACTTACTAATATCAAGGCTAACAAAAGATTAAGTATTACGAACGCGTCTGCCGTGCGTTACTAATGAAGAGGTTTGCGAGCTTACAAAAACTAAGTCGGTGGAGTAGTAGTGTTACGTAATGTGTCGCAACCATAGAGCATCTACGGTTTTGGCCTGTGACGTAAAAGGGAAACAGTGTATTGGATATCTGTAACAGAATTTAGAGAAAATTTAAGCAATCTAGTGCATACAAGACTTGTTGGATCAAATCATGGTATCTTAGGAGCCACTCACTCGTTACTATAAGCTTCTTGAAATTGCCCTGCACTATCACATGACCGTCCAGCACTGCCTCAGTACATGCCCCCGTACTGTCATATGCTCCTCAAGCATGATCTTGAAATGACCTTGAGCTGTCACGTGATTAGCGTAAATTCTAGATTAGCATAAAGCCTCGTAGAATGCAGTGTAGAATGCAGCTTAGTATGAAATACAACGCACTAATCAGTCATCTTGCATTTACCGATCGCCTCATTGTCAAACCAGCCGCCTGTTACCAACTTGCAGAGATTTGACTCGTACAGCGTTCAATAATAACTTGCGCATAGGCAGGGTTTGTGGTACGCACAGAAAGATGGTGCTGAATGCCTAATCAGGCGACCTTTAACTTGCCGCGCGTGTGCTGCATAGCCTCTCTTGCATCCATGCGGTTTGTCGGCTAGTACTCTATTCGAGGCTACCTCGTAGATAGCAGTGACCTCTCAATGCCTAAAACATTGCTGAAAGGCTGATTGTCTTTGCATAAACCCCCTATTATAGCTGGCGAATTGTTCGACAAGGCTATGAACCGCTGTTGATTATCTGCCGCAACTTGCTTTCCTGTATCTTCCCATGTATTTCTTACAGCTCTGAAAGTGTCAGTATCCAGGTGCTCACCACTGGCTAGTGCTCTGGCAGCAAGAAGAGCGTCAGAGAAGGCTGGTAGTATCCAATACAGAGAGAACTGCTGATAAACAAAGTTGTTAGATTTGGATGAGCTTGCCGTAGTTATTATTTCAAGCTTCAGGTTCGTAGCTCTCTATTACTTCCGTTCTCCAAACGACTCAACTTGTGCCTCGACTATCTTTCCCGCCCTTTCAACGGCGAATGCATGGTATTTGATTCTTGGAGGATACTGGCTAGGACGCCTCGTTCTGTGCCTTGTTAGTATAGCAAGTATAGCAGTCTCCATGACCCTGTAGTAAGCCAGGAGAAGGGCCCAGCCAATTCCAACTGCTTTATATGCAAGCGGTCGAAAATGGAGTGTTACTGAATTGGGCCACATAAGTTTCATCCCTCCTAGAAGTATACCGGGTGACTTGATGTGTCTTATCCATGGAATACAGACACAATACGTACTCCGGCGCAACACATGCCAGGGACCAGGCAGTTTGAATCGGACTTAAACCCTTGTTGGCGAATGTTACATGCATGGTATCATGGATGGCGAAGCGCGGCAAAACCGACACAGAGAAGGCTATTTCATAATCATCTGAATGTCCTATTCAATCTCAGAAACGTTTCCTTTTCGTTTCGGTAGGGATGCATAATACCCTGCAGGTTGCTTTGTAACTGATAAATTCCCAACAGTATTATTGCAGCTGATGAAAGTTAAGTGATTAGATGTGTAGGAACTCATCCTGGCAAACTATGTTTTGTGGTTAAGCCATGCTAAGAACATCGGACCATCACAGCGATGATTTCTTCAAAAAGGATGCAAGTCTTTTATGTAAATCTGATTGAATCTCAGCTAACCAATGTAGATGTTATGACCGCACAATCTAGACTCAAAAACGGAAAGTGACTTTCGGGAATTCATATTTGCCCGATAAGTGAAAAACAGCAAAGAGTGTGTGTTCTGGATAAGACTGTAGACAAGGCGATACATGGTGGAAGTACCATAGGGTGAAGGGAAGAGCTGAGCCGAGCATACGAGCTCACATCATTGCAGCCACAATCTCATGAATATTGCACAATGTTTAGCTATTGATATTTGTTAGAAACATACAGGATCAGCCGACTCTCTCAGCCCTGAATGTGACTCACCATTGGCATAGACCATCGTAACAACCGCAACCTGGACAACAAGCGTTGTAGCAAGGAAAACCAGCTACATTCATGTTGATAAGCACCTGTTTTCCGATTTTTTTTTCGTCAACGGTTAGAGGACCTTACCTCTGTTACATGTTGCTGGTGATCGTTCGAGAATACCAGAGTCCCTACGTTCAGCTTTGGAAACAATTAGCGATGCAGTTGATAAGAACAGGTAGGAATTATACCTGGGATATTAGCCGCAATAGCGGTGGATAGAAGAGCTGCGAGGAAGACGATAGGCTTCATGATGAATGCAGAAAAAGGATAGAGTAAATGCTGGTATGGTTGGATTAGAATGCAAAGGGCTTTGAATGTTTATGCAGGTTATGTCTGGAACTCTTCATTTATCATTTATCTAGTACGAGTTTGCGTAAATTTTATTTTAGAGCGACGCAAGGATTTCTCCACCAATCCAGTAGCAATCCACAGAAACATATTGACTACACATGAATGTCATAAGCCCATGAAGGGGAGCCGCTGACAATTGCCGGGAAGACATGTCACAACGTTTCGGGAAGGAGTAAGCACAAGGTTTGTAAAGTAAGAAGATCCGGTGAGATTGGGACATACACAACTCAGGAAAGAACGCCTAACCTTCCCAGGTGGTACATTAAAATCCTACGTAAACACGGTAAGATGGAAATAAGGGATTTCAACTAAGTCCTTGGCTAGTGATTTGAACTTCCGATCCCATTGTGTATACCCTAATCTGAGAAGGAATGTTGTAAATTTGCATGCTCCGTGTGATACGTTACTCGGGCCCAATGGTTCGTCCCGAAAATTTCAAGAAATTGCCCGCGCGTTGCACGGGCCTCCCACCCCAAGGGAAATACCCACCCCAAGGGCATCACTTAGATACAACATAATACCAACCCCACCACAACATTAGATAATTAGAATCTATTTTAGCAAAAAGTTTCGCAATATGCCAAAGAGTAATTCTTCAGCTTTAA
>NW_014575178.1:0-15023 GCF_000527765.1 Bipolaris victoriae FI3 | reverse complement strand
GGGGGGGGGAGGGGGGGAGGGGGGAAGGGAGGATAGAAGAATCTCAGAATTGAAAAAAACTCACTCTCGTGCATGAGGGTAATGTGCCCGTTGCCACCAGCACCCGCCTGCTGGAACTTCTGCTGGCTCTGCTGGGGGGTCTTGCCGTTCCAGTCTTCACTGTCAACATCAGACGTGATGACGCGGTAGCCCAGGTTGCGCATGGTTGGCAGCACATTGCCACCCGTAGCGAGGTAAGGGGGTCGCATGTATGTGGGCTTGACGCCAATGATGTTGACGAGGGCCTGCTCAAGACGTGACATCTGGCTGGTCAAGTCGTTTGAAGATAGCGAGCCAAAGTTTTGCGGGTGAGTCCATGTGTGGGAGGCGATTTGATGGCCCGACTTGTATGCGCTTTGGAGTGCGTTTCTTTGGTTGTAGATGCAGCCGTACAGTGTGCCCGTGACAAAGAAGGTTGCCTTGGCACCACCTGCATTCAAAGTGTTGACAAGCTGCTGTGTCAGTTGGGATGGGCCATCATCGTAGGCCAGGGCGATTTGGCCAGGTGCTACGCATTTAGTGATGACCTTTTGGATATGTTAGCTTGAATACAAGGGCAGGGTGTCACGTCCAGAAACGCAAGTGGATCTGCATACCTGTCCTGCAGCAGGCCCACTCTGCCTAATCATGTTCAGAGGGTCCGGAATAGGTGTTGCAACAGCAACGGTAGCCAAGGCCGCGACGAGGAGAGACTTGAGACCCATGTTTCCTGGTGGTTCTCACGGTGTTCAAAGTTGAGTTGCTTGGAGGATGATGAGGAATTGATGTGTCCTACACAGTACAGCTACCATATACTTAAGTACAAGAGCCAAGACTGCCCTCCGGTACTGAATGTCATGCCGGAGAAGCTTGGAATCTCTTGGCTCGTTTGTGGTAAACAATGCCGTCTGGCCGGGCTATCGGAAGCGGCTGGGACCCCTGATCGGGTGCATCCGCGTGATTGTTGAAACATAAGTGGCCCAAATTGGTCCTGGGTGAATGACCTTGAAACAATCGCCTCGTGGTCTACAACTGAATTTGCTTGACTTGGGCAGAGCGAGCGGGAGAGAACGTAGCGATTCTAGTGTCGTTTCTATCCAACCATGCCAGCAGCAAGACTTTGCCGACAGACACATATTACACCAGGTTCGAGTATGAATGCAAAAAGGAAATCGCTGCGATATGTTTCATGCAATTGCCGCCGGCTAATGAGACCCCCGCAAGGAGAGTCTTGGGTTTGCGCCATGTGGAGCTTGTGTAATTGGACATCAAATTGGTAGCGTACTAGACACGCCACGATCGTAGTTGTGCAAGTTCTGGAATGTTGTTGCGATATTCCATCCAGGTTACGTAGCTCGTAGACCAGCATGTGGCGGGACCCAGCTTGAAACTTGCTTTCCCCCCACCACCTTTGCCGACTGACATAGTAGAGATAATGCACAGCAATTTAAACGCAACCCATTGGGCCGAGGTCGATTTATACTTTTCGCCCAGGTGACGCATGATTTTACGAGCAATAACCCCACCGGTACTGTGTTCACTCGCCAAGCACGTCATTTATCCGCGTCTATCATGCCCTCGAATGCTATCATCGGTATGTTGTTCGTACACTGCACAAAATGCATCTTAGCCCAGCAGGAAAGGAATTGGAAAATTTATCTCCAATTCACACCTCCACCTTAACGGCTGATGGTAGCACTAAATGAACATCCATCTCTATTCATGCATCAATGGTTGTTGGACCCATTTCGTAGGCGTCGTGAAACACTGAAATGATCTATAGATAATTCTGGACTTGGACAAACGGATCAGTTTGTAACACCAGGACACGTAAAGCTAGTAGGCGTCTATGACAATTGGGGCTGCTGAACAATAGAACCAAAAAGACACAAGACTAGGGTTTTATCCAGAACGAACTCATTTTACCTAAGCTCGTATTGCACACAGCTTACTGCCAAATCAAACTCTCCTCCTGTCGCACCCGACATAAACCTTAATCTGCTGACCAGCGATAATCGGGCTAAACCTTCATCTTCCTCTCCACCATGCCTTGGGGCAAGTTGCGTCGTGTGTTGGTTGACTCAAGTGCAGTGCTTTTCATTGCCACCAATAGCACTAGCATCGCAACCATCAGGGTAGAAGAAACTGGCCAGTGCAATGATGATGTATGAAGCGATGAGTAAACTGCCTTCGAGGTAATTGCTTCGTCCGTCCAGTACCAAGAAGTTTACTACCAGGACAGTAACAAACAAGGCGACAGTTTCGAAGATATTGAAGTACAACGTCATCTCTTTGCCCATTATCCAGCCAAGGATGACAATGACGGGCGTGATGAAGATTGCAATTTGAATCGACGAGCCGACCGCGATACCAATGGAAAGATCCATCTTGTTCTTCATGGCTACCGTGACAGCTGTCACGTGCTCTGCCGCGTTACCAACAATAGGAAGAATGATGAGACCAATGAATGCTTGACTAATGCCAGAGGATTCCACCATTGGCTCTATAGCACCACTCATAAAGTCGGCACACACAGCGACAAGACCAGTACTGATCAAAAGCATGAAAATGGCCGCTTTAATAGACATGTCGGGCACCTCGTCAACTTCATCATCCTCGTTCAATGCCAAGGCAGCTTGAGGTGAGACAGCGGGGCGATTGGCTGCGTTAGCGTAAGGCGCTGTTCGGCCAATCTGATCTGGAAGAGACTTGGAACGGCGAAGAGGCGTGCGCAGAACCGTGTTGTCACGAGGCGCCGCCATGCGAATGTTCGGAGCAGGACCGCCAAGTGGGGCTAGATTCTGAGGATTCGAGAAGACATTGTTGGAAAGCAGGGAAGGAAGCGCAGGGCGATTATACCTGCGCGGGTTGGCCGCAGCAGCCGTGGTTTGCTGAGTGTCTTGGGCAAAGGTGACTTTGGGTGCAGGCTCGTTTGGCGCAACCTCCTTCTCGGGAATGGTACTGACCTTGTTACGATCACGGCGGTCCTTCTTGTGCTTCTTGTGTCTGCGTTTGTCCTTCTTCATTATCGATTGCGAGGTATGTGAGGCAGCTTCAAAGTCGCGAACGACTGGCGCATACTGATCGTTGTCCGCTTCATCGCCACTCATAACGTCGACCGAGTGCCGGCGAGAATTTCCGAGCATACCAGCGTTGGAAGTGAAGACACTGTTACTCCTCTCCCTCTCAGCCTCGAAAGGGCTCTGGTTGAGTTCACCATCTGGCGAGCTCATAGCGGAAAGGGCACTCCCATCTTTGGAGCTAGTACTGGACTTGCGACGAAGTCTCTTGACCATGCGCTTCGCCTTCTTCTTCATTGTTCCATCAGAACGCGACGAGCCATCACTGTCACTGCTGCTGGAGCTGGATGAGGAGTCTGAGCTGGACGAGTCAAAAGCACCAGCAAGAACACCGGGATGGGATTCTTCATCGATGATGTGCTGCGGAGTGCTGGCATAGAGATATCGATGGCTCTTCAGCTGGAATAGAAGATAGAGGCCATAAACGAGCAACAAGATGACACTCGTGCCACGACTGACGGATAGCGTCTCGTGATCGGCAATGGCATTGTCCTCAAAGGCTGCATGGAAGGCAGTAGGGAGCAGAAGACTCATAACGGCCAATGCAAGCATGACTCCACTCATTTGAGTGACGGTATTGTTATAGACTTGTTCCTGGTACTTGAGGCCACCCAACAAAAAGGCCATACCAAGGATAAGGAGCAGGTTCGCAAGGATAGATCCAAGCAGCGAGGCCTGTACCACCTCTATCTGGTTGGAGGCAAGCAGAATGATGAAGAGAATCAGCTCAACGGCGTTGCCGAACGACACATTGAGCAGTGCGCCAAGCGCGTCTCCAACGCGGGCGGCGACTACTTCGGTTGCGTGCGCGAGCAAGCCAGCAAGTGGAATAATGGCAATGGCGTTCATCGAGAAGACAATCTCGGGCTGCAAGCTGACGAGCTTGACAGCGATGCCAACCGGCACAAAGACTAGCAAGACATTGATCCAGCTATGAGTGACAGCATTCTTAGTGTGGGTGATGAATCGGAGGGTTCCATTCTTGACCCGCGTGAGCGAGTAGAACGGACGCTTCCCGGATTCTATGGTGGAAGACGCATTTCCATCGCCCGTGGTATTTGCACTACCATTGCTGGAGTCTGTGGTTTTGAGCTCAGGGGCAGCGCGCTTCTCGTTGCTGCTGCTGCTGTTGTTGTTGTTGTTGTCGTGGGTTGGGTGGGGGTTGTGGGTCGGGAGAACGTGGCTTGGAGTGACTGGCTTGCGTTCCAAGCCAAGTGCAGACACTGCCTTGGACTTGAAGCTGCGTAAAGAAGGGTCGTCGGGTTCTCCCATCGGTTTTGGCGTGAGGATGTGTGAGGGTGGAAGGAGTACAAGTAAAATGTACTCGAGGGTTGCTGGGCAGAGCAAGTGGCCAAGGAAGTGAAGCGGCAGTCGGGGCCTTATCTATGCGTCGCGGTAAGCTTAGCCGGCTTGGTCTGTGGCACGGCCGCCTTATCCCAGCGAATGACGTCGGTCTTTCGCCTCACGCGTCTTCCCCGACACAGCCTCAGTGGCGCCGACGCATGTACGTATGTACTTCTTTTCGGCGGGTGCGTTGCTTGTTTGTAGCCAGAAGCTAGAAGCCAGAAGCCATCCTTGGAAAAATTGTTGAGCTTCTCTTTGTCATGGATTGTCTAAACCCTGCATCCTTTAAGGGGCTTGATTTGCTCATTTCGAAAACTTGTTATTATTCTCGACTATGCTAGGGGTGGGTCATGATGATATGTTGCAAATAAGGAGGATAGATAGAGAGAACAGCTTGTCGCTTATTGCGCGTTGCTTCTATCAGCCAGTAAACCTTCTTGAATATGAGAATTGGATTATTTTATAATACAGGTCGAGCAGCGTCTGACCGAAGGTTTTGTAGTCTTTCGAGCACTATCTAGCGCCGTGTAGCGTGTTTGTCATGCATAATTGAGCAGGTTCTAAGACAGAACAAAACATCCAGAATATCGTGAAGACACCTTTCAAGACTCCCGTCTTCCACTCACTAATCTCTCAGTTACTGGTCGATTCTTTTTTTTTCCAAAGAGTAAACGTCGCCCTCCTAGCTCTCTTCAAACTAATCACGCAAGGGTTTGGGCACAGTGAAATATTCGTAAGAATCGGTCCCGGCGTGTTTAGCTTAAGCTCAACACCTGTGCTGCCATCCTTAGCACTTTTGCGGCTCTGGCCAAAGTGAGCCACTGTAACTTCACTTCGGAGTCATTTGTAGCAACCAGACCGAGTGATATGGATCTGGTCACCGAGCTTTCGTGAAGCAAGGTTTTGTTAATATGACTAATCAAGCCCCCCACAGTCTGTAAAGCAGCGATATCCTCCTTGCTCATAGGACGAATAGCCGGAAGGACACCTTAGTTATCCAGGCTTACTCGGATACGGGCTATAGTCATCGCATCCAGTTGACTTACCATGATGGGACTAATTATAGAAAACAGTCCAAGTAACCTACACTGAGTGACTGCACACTGACTAAAACTAAGCGAACAATAACATAAATGTAGTATACCATCTCGCAAACCTTTTGTACAATAAGATACTTCTATAATTCTTCGATAATGAAGTGTAGTGGTTATGTCTTTACTGATGTATTGAATTAAACTGGTTCAATATCTAATAGCCTTCTGGAATTCTAACGTATGCTGAATAAAAAAGAAAAGTTTAACTCTGCTATATGATAAAACAAAAAAGTGATGCTCTACTCCTAGTAACATCGCGCTACTAGTCCTGTCTGATCTAATGTCTATCGGTATCGAGTTCCATCTTCTGGTTGCTCTACATTCTGCGACGTCAGCGTACAATGAAGCTGGTCATCAAACATTCTTTCCTCCACCACACCCCACTTAACCGGTTTTAAATATGCCTCCCAATCGCCCTTGGGCGGATGGCACGCAGCGCTAATGACCAGACTGCACGAAGCCGCAAAGGGGATGTGGCCTTTAAATCGGCGACGCCCGAGGAGCCCAATCGTGACGACAAGAAAGTAGAAGGCGAGACAGAGTATAAGGAAACTCAATCCTGACATAAAAACGCCAAATCGCGACTCAGACTCGATGAGCTGACCTTTGTTATCCACGTAATCAACCCTTGCGAGAAACAATGATTGGGAGAGGAGCCAATGTAGACCACCACTGAAGATGGTGAGAGGCAGTGAGAATTTGTACGGGAGCTGCAGAAAGTACGTGCTGCGCTGAGCATGCATAGGATTAGTAACCCGTAGCCCTTTGCGGTGAACACCGAGTTGGTTCCATTCTCGGGCACCAGCCATGGAGGTGCACTCGCTGTTGAGGACAAGATAGCAGAAAGATAAGGCCAGTTGGGGAAGATTGGGCAACCAGGCAAAAAGAAGTGTGTTCCGTGCCTTGCTCTGACCACCCAGCATGGTTGTCGAATTGGTGCCCCACTGGCCGTTGATGTTGCCGCTGACAGCAAGAGTGATGCAGAGAAGAAGACTGCTCCCAATTACAATAAAACTGCTTGAAGGTCAGAGAGTGCTCGGTGACGACGCTCCTGAGACAAACTAGGCTTTCACACCCACTTACATGAAAGAGGAACCAACCTCCCGGTCTCGCCCAAGCGACAAAGAGTACGAATGGTAGCGTTCTCTCCATGTCCCGTACGAGTCGTGGGTGATATCTTCTAGTAAATTGCCTTGCTTAGACTTCTTGCTCCCAGAGCCATGCTCGATGAGAATCGCTTCCCTCGAATATACGCACACCCCTTCCGTCTGTGGGTCTGGGCTCTTGAGAAATGAAGTGGCTGCGTCACCAAGCGTGACAAGAAACTCTGGCTCTTCGTAGAACAATACCCAGAGCATTGTTGCAAGCTTTATCGCGTTGCTTATTATGACTATGATAAGAAAGCAAAGACTGATTTGGATGCGGCTTCGCGATGAGACTATGCGAGCACGAGCAGCGGTGACTTGTCCATAGTATGGTTCGTTTCCAACTCCATCTGAGTTGAACGCAGTCATATTAATCCGATTCCGGGAAAGTATACTTTTGTCAGTCTCGTTCAATATCAACTTTCGGACGAACGCCCTTGATATGTTTTGCATGACCCACGTATAGTTGGAGTCAAAGCTTAAAGTTGGGTGCTCAGTATCACCATCCGCCGCTTTAAGGGCCGTTTGGTTGATTGCAAGGTAGAGGTCACCATAGTCAATCAATTGTGATTGATATGCCTTTTGCCACTGAAGGTTAGAGAGTGCAGTGTAGTTTGGACTACTCAAAACATCCTGCCATTGTGGTGAAGTGACGTTCAGAACGTAGACACTGCACAAATTGGTCGACGCAATGAATATTGCTGCAGAATTGTAGCTACATAGTCATTAGCTGCGCAACAATGCGTGTGCCTAGAAATGAATGCATACAATAGGTGTAGGGGGATAGATGTCAACCCCATGGTCAGACATAGTGCCAGACGTCTACGAGGAATCTTTCGTAGGTTATGAGAGCTGAGACAGCCAATGTCAAACCATGATCCCTGAGAGTGGGCTATATCAATGTCTCTACGAGAAGGTCTGGCCATGGCATGCAAGGTCAGTAAGAGACAGGTTATCAAACACCAAACTACATACGATGTAAGCACCTGCATCGTAAAGTTGCTGGCGCCCAGTAAAATAGTGCTTAGCGCATTAATCAGTATATGGATACCACTACTCAACTGGGACCTACTCGTGTTAGAAGTCGCCTGTGAAAATTGGGGTAATGAACATGCATTGTTACTGAATCGTATGTAAACGGCAGTACAGCCGTGTCACCATTGAATCCGGGCTTGATTGCAACGAGGACGACCACGACTATGTTGAAAGCCAGTATTGCGGCAGACGTGCAACTACCCATCAACATGCTCATCCTCCAACCATAGAAGCGGCTGCAAGACTGATATCCAGAGACCGTAGTCTCTGGATACTGGAATGAACTAAGTGGCTTTTGGAACACAGTAGGACTGGCAAAGGTTGCAAACCTTTCGGTGAGTGAGCCTACGCATTTCTGGAAGGAGCCCTGAGCATGCGTTGATGATTGGCCGTTGTAAGATGTGTTCGACTCGGATAACAGTCGCGATCGTGTGCTAGTGATAGACGTATCAATATTTTCATAATTGCAGTGATCTTCGTCGTCTGGACTAGGAATTTTGAGCTGAGGGTGAGGAATTTCGCCCGTGGCTACGTACGGTACTTCATCCAAGTAAATCCACTCTGACTGGTCTGTCCGGAGGGTCGCGATGTCCCTGCTGGTTCGATAAGAAGCAGAGCTGCTATTATTCTGACTGAATTGAGGTTGACTCAGTAGTGCTCCGGCGCTGTTGAAGATAGGGCCAGGTGTAGGGGGTCGGAAAAGTGGGCGTGTTACGCATGCGCTGCTTTCATAATCCTCTTCGACTGGGAGCATATTACTGAGTAATCACGTAGGACATTGTGAATCAAATCGTCGAAAACCATAACAACCTAGATCTGATGTTTATAAGGGGCGCCTGACCCTTGGTGTGTCCGGTCTTAACCTCAGCTGCTTCAGGGGCAGTGCCGATGCGGCGCACGCCGTGGCGCAGCACCTGCATACAGTCATCAGCAGTACACAGTGAGATTTCTGTCAGCCGCAGCTGAAACATAAGCTCCAGTACCAATGCGCTAACCTTGAGACTAAATCTTGGTGATCCATAGATACATCTTAGAGAGGTATAGCTGCAGTCATGTGTTCAGAGTATCTAGTCTTCTTCAAGTCTTAGACAACCTGTAGATAATTCCTCTTTCTCCCTAATTCAATTCTATATATATAACTCTAACTAAAATTTATTCAATGACTGGGACAAACTGCTTATGTACTCCATTATGATAACCTATTAGAACGCTAGATTCTTCGTTTAAGTAAATCATAACTTTAATCGCTCTACAACGACATAGGCTCAAGCGGAAGATCAAAAATGCCAAAAATACGTTCGATACTTGTATCATGTTTACCTTACAAAGATGTTTATAATTATTACGAGGCTACGATGAATTATTAGAGTTTATTGGACGCGAGCTAAAGAGGGGAGAGGGTCGCGTGGTGGTTAATGCGTGCTAATCTCTTAGAATACTACGCTACAAACGCCTCTTCTTTCAGCTTTGGCGGGGTATAAATGTTAGATAACCTTGCATCTAAATTCAGCTGATTCTTGCTTTTTCTCCAGATCAAACATTACCCTGGTTGATTCAGTTCACCTGGACCTTTGGTGTCGCCGTCAAAGGTAACTCCCCTAATGTCTGAAGCTAGAGTTTTGGTTGGACCCTGGTTCAATTGGAGTACGTGTTCTAGGCCTCCACCTAATGCTCCAACATCATCTTATCATTCATCACTCTCTGTGTTTACATTCCTGAGTGCTTTTTGAATGTTATCACGCGTGCTCAGTTCTAATATTCTAATCCAGGCAGTGGTCGAATTCTAGGTGCGACTATCACTATACCAGCTGAGTATGAATCGATTGCAGTGGCAGTACTTGCTCTCTTTGTTCGATTGGTTGGAAGTCATTTCTGGTGTATCAATTGCTTCATATTACATCAAATTCGGTATACCCCATATGAGCGCGACGGATTTCACTACCAGTACCAAGCCATCCTGGCAAATAAACTCACCGATCTCAGCACCTTCTGGAAGCTTTTGAAGGTTGCTCTGGCATGGAGATCAAACACTGAAAATGTGAAACGACGTGCATTACCGCTATTGTTTCTTACAGTGTTCCATATGACAGCATTCTACGCTGCTGGCATCTTCTCTTCAAGAGTATCCCGATCAGCTGGAGAAGTATTGGTTAAGAGCGATGTCTGCGGATGGCCAGATGAACGAAGCAACAAAGCCTTTGATCAATGGTCTGATGAAGACGTGGAGTCTGCCGACGCCTGGTTGACATTACTCCAGCAGAGTTTTCGAAAGCGTGCAGCATACGCCCGGTCATGCTATAGTACTCAATCTCAGACCCAGTCCTCTCTCTGCAACATTCATGCCGCCCCATCAATTAAATCGAGAATTGACCCAGCGGCTCCCTGTCCCTTTTTTGAGAGAACCTGTACAACTACAACAGTTTCGATAGACTCTGGGCTCATAGATTCCCACTTGCATCTAGGAATCAATGCCCCAGTGCAAGATCGTATTCAGTTCAGAAAACTGATGATATGTACCCCAATCCTACTAGAAGACAAACATAGCCCAAATTGGACATCTAAAAAATCTCCGAGTCTTCAAGACCAGTTATTATTTCAACTTGGACAAGGCCAGCTACCATCAGACGATCTATACAAATACTATTATCTTGGAAATCGGACATGGAAAGGGACCTCCATAAGCGATAGCACAGTCGTGATGACCAACAAGACTATTACATACGCCTCTCAGCCCTACAATCTCTTGTAAGCTATCTATCTTTTTTTTCTTCAAGCTTATAGATAATATATTTGTCTAGATGGGTAGATGCTAATCCCGGAAACCCTATTGAAGGGACCTTCAACCCCATATCTGCTCTGAACCGTACAGATGACGATGTGAACGTCCTGCTATTGAATAACTTAGCAGCATATACAGGACCTGTAAGAGATCCTTGGTTTCAAACGGCCGCCACACCAACCAATTCCGTGGTATGGGCACCAAGCGATGTCTGGATCTCATCAACTACGCTCTCTGGTATTGGCTGCATCGAGCAGTATCAGTTCTGTCGCAGCAATCAATGCACCCCTCTTACTGGCATTTATATGATCGATCAACATGCGATCGACAAACTCAGTCTAAATTCAAAACAGGAAGCGACACTACAGCTAATACTGAAAATAGCATTGTGGATGAGGATGAGTCGCCTGCTGACATTTTTGGGAGGGAACATTCTCCTTGCCAAAGACAGATTATTTGGAGGTACTTGGTTGTCTTCTGCCCTCGAGAACAATCAGTGGCAAAAGGAAGTTGAAAACATACATAACACAAGTATGGCATTTCTCCAGCAACGCATTATCGATCATGCTTCCCCGTCTAATTCCCAGATCCATAAATCTGTTGGCCTCTACCCACACATCATGCAGGAGACTCATCAGGAGATTCTGAATATTTGCGCCAACCAAAAGGTCTGGAGTAGTAGTTATCATTTCTTTAACGTGGTGGGTATAATGTTTATCATATTCGGAGGTGCCTTGGTTATCTTGGTTGATGTTTTCTTTCCTCAGATGGTGGGCTGGTTACAGCGGCGCAGCGGGAGAGGGTTGGCAACTAGGTTGGACTGGATTGAGAGCGAGCCTTTGCATTTACAGCGCATCGCGTTTGAGAGTTGTGGGATTGGGCCGTGGAAGGTTACAATGATGGTATTCCTATTACCGAGGAATTTGGGCAGAAGTTTCGACGTCTGAGGCTTTGTTCGAGCGCTTATGCAGTGGTCTAGCTTATTGTGTAGGGTGGAAATATGCGTTGTCCATTACGAGTACTAAGTTTGGCTCCAGTCACCGGCCGCAGTGCTGGAGCAGCTGCTTACTATGATCTTCAAGGACAGCACGATTAGTCATTCTGTGAAATACCCGCGATAGCAGGATTTGATCCTGTGTTTATCTGCCACCGCTGTTCACGCCAATACCTAGCAATCTGCACAAGTATCGTGCCTAGAGGAGACCACCCCGTTCGCCCAAACCCGATCCGCTTGTCACGCTCAGACTCATCTACTTAGACAAGGCGGTAGGGACGGAAAGAAAACAGGTTGTGTGAGGTAGTAGACACTTCGCGCCTCCTAGATTTCAGTAAACCTACTACTATCCTTACACATGCCCCACATTACAAAAGCCTAATTACCCTATCAAATGGGTTCTCTTAGTCCAGTACCTCCACGATCTTGACCAGCCCTTGTTCTAGGCTGTCGTACGTATAAGCTTCGCCCTCGCCCTTGCGCTTCCATGACGCCCACGCATCAATTTCCTCCTCATTTCCGTCCTCAATTGTGAGAAATGTCTCGCCAGCAGGACTCAGTTGGATAGGTGCGGTTGGGCATACGATCTCGCAGCCTGTGAGCCAGTCCTTTTGCAGGATTTTTCGCAGTGCATC
Organism: Bipolaris victoriae FI3; assembly: GCF_000527765.1. Classification (NCBI taxonomy): domain Eukaryota; kingdom Fungi; phylum Ascomycota; class Dothideomycetes; order Pleosporales; family Pleosporaceae; genus Bipolaris; species Bipolaris victoriae. Next base: position 2,899 of record NW_014575178.1, on the reverse strand, counting down.
GGTTTTGGCTTGGAAGAGCAGGCCGGATTGCGTGTAGCCGTGCAGCATGAGTATCTTAAGAAGTGCGTAGAGAGGTAGGTAGGTAGACATTATAAGCCAGTAGAGAAGTGCGGTATAGAATAAAGAGTAGTAGCAGAGGGCAGTTAGGGTGAAGAAGTTTAGGTAGGCGAGTTTAATACGGCGGTAGTTAGGCATATATTCGTAGATATAGAGGAGTAGCTAAGCTTAGATAAAGTTACCTTCTTATAGATAAAGAATTAGATTATCTATCTTACTTAAGTTTTACTTAAGCTTAGCTTTTATTAACAGTACTAGATATATAATACTCTAGCTCTATTATTCTATCTTAGTTTAGTTTAGATTTAGTAGAGCTAGATTACTTAGCTCTAGCTTCTTTATCTTTACTATTTTCTATCATAGCTAAGGTTTAATTATAGGTATAAGCTCTACTATAATATACTTCTTATATAGAAAAGCTTAAGCCTTTTATTTATTTAAAATTAGTAGTACTACTATATAATATATTATTATTTTAATATCTAATTACTAGTTTAGTTATATACTTATACGCCTTTACTATACTATAATAATATATTTAGTATAATACTCTACTACTATTATTATAAAACTTATTCTACTCTAAACTAGAGCTCTTTCTTTTACTTTTAGATTTTATTATAATTATAGCTTTATATTATATCTTATTTATATTTTATTACTATTTTCTAGTTCTATATTCTATCTATAAACTTTTATTATAAATAGTAGAATAGTAAGATAAATTATTTTAACTAAAAAAACTTTACTAATAATAAGTATAATGGGCTAAACGCTGTTTAGAGAGCTACTTAATAGAATCTTAGCCTAGTTATAGAATTTAGATACTATCTTAAGTACCTAGATTCTTTACGTACTATCTAACTAATATTTTAATAATAGCTATAGAATTTTATAGCTATCTTATATACTTAAACTTTACTAGTCTAATAATTACTTATAAACTAGCTTATATATAAATAACTCTATAGCTTAGAAGCTTAGCTCTTTATAAGATATAATCTTTTATATATCTTATAATTAATATTTAAAGTATAGTCTTATATATAATATAAAAAATTCTAATTAGATCTAAGCTTTATATAGACTATTTTTTAAATAAGCTTTAAAATATAATATTACTATAAGCTAGTAATATAAAGTTAGTACTAAATTAAATAGAAAAGATCTTAGCGTAGTATATAAAAAGACTATTATAAGATAGTATATTTAAAGTAGAGCTATATAGAAAGCTTAGCTATAAAAGGTAATAAGTAAAAGAGTTACTTAGAACTTATTAGAAACTTTATTATATTTTAGAAGAGTAAGCTATAGACGTAACATTCTATAATAAATTATCTAAAGGCTATTAAGACTTTATATATAGTTAGCTAAATAGAAATATTATAATAAAAGATTTAATTAATTCTCTATTAGATAAAGTATAGACTATAACGTACCTTATAGGTTCGTTAGATATATAAGTTCGCTAGATACTTTTACTAAGCCCTTACTAAAACTACTATATTATAGCCTAAAATAGTTTACTTTAGACCTATATAGCGTAAAGAAATATAAGATATTATTCTAAGTCTACTTCTACTATCTACTTATATATTCGCGTATTATACCTAGTTCTATTATACTATCTATATTACTTTTAAGATAGTTTACTCTCTTTAGCGCGTTTTTACTTCTTTAACTTCTTTCTATTACTACGTATACTAAAGTTCTAGAGAGTAGCTAAATACTCTCTATTTTTAACTATTAAAGTTCTCTCTATCTAAACTTATTTTCTTTTATATAATTTTTATCGCGTAGCGGCTATATTAGCTACTTTAAGCTTAATAATCTACTTTTACGCAAATACTAGCTTATACGTAATAATAGCTACTCTCTTTAAGACCTTTTTAAAGGCCTCTACTATAGACGTTAGTAAACTATCTATATACCTCTAAATTCTCTACTTTACTAGTATTAATTATAACTTTAATTCTAGAGTATTACTAAAGACTTATAATATCTAAGGATAGTTATAAGTAGATAGAGATAATAGAGTATATAACTAAATATTAAGTGTAGATATAACCTACTCTAGGTTAAATAGAACTAATTTAGCCCCTTAAAAGCCTTCTTAGATATTACTAGCTATAAATAATACGTTAAAAACCTACTTAAAGTAAGAAAAAAACTCTTATTTTATAATATAACTAATCTAGATATATATAAGTAATTTAACTTAGCGTCTATAGATCTACTTAAAAGAGGTAAAATAGTCTATATTAAGAGACTATAAGAGATAAGATAAGTATAGAGATATATAAATAGTATTAATAGCGTTATCTTTATAGTATTTTTAGAAATCTAGTAAGTTATAGCTCTTATAGCTATTAATAATAAGTAGATAGTAGACGTCTATCTTCTTTATCTTTATATACTTATTAAAGTACTTTAGCTATATAAGACTAAGCTTGTTTATTATTTAGCTATTTTTAGAGAGTTTAATAATCTAGTTCTAGAGTATATTACTGTTCTTATACTAGTTAGAGAGGTAGTAGCGCGTCTTAAGAATAATAAAGAGCGGAATTATCTATCTAGTTATATTAATACTCTAGATAACTATAGTCTACTCTCTATTACCTAGCTAGATAGTCTTAGGCCGTCTACGTCTCTCTAAAGCTATAATAATAGCTCTAAGAGTAATCTAGCCTATTATAAAGTCTATCTTATTAAAGTTATATATATTATTATCTTAGATTCTATACTTAGCTTTTATATTAGCTACTAGGCTAAACTAGTCTTAAATAGCTCTAGAATTCTTATAAAGAGTTATCTTATAGTTATACTTATAATTAAACTTTAC
>NW_014575179.1:0-15060 GCF_000527765.1 Bipolaris victoriae FI3 | reverse complement strand
ATTAGCTGTAGCAATATACCCTGTACACGTGCCTGTCCTTTCTGCCTATGAGCCCGAACCGTAACAACCCCTATCTATCTATAACTAGCCCTAGATATTATAAACCTCTAGTAATACGCTAGAATTAGAGTTATAATTAACGCTAGTAAAGTAGAGAATTTAAAGATATATAAATAGTTTACTAACGTCTATAATAGAGGCCTTTAAAAAGGTCTTAAAGAGGGTAGCTATTATCGCGTATAAGCTAGTATCAGTATAAAAGTAGATTACTAAGCTTAAAGTAGCTAATATAGCTACTACGCGATAAAAATTATATAAAAGAAAATAAGTTTAGATAAAAGAGACCTTAATAGTTAAAGATAAGAAGCGCTTAGCTACTCTCTAGAACTTTAGTGCGCGTAGTAATAGAAAGAAGTTAAAGAAGTAGAAACGCGCTAAAGAGGGTAAACTATCTTAAAGGCGATATAGATAGTATAATAGGACTAGGCATAATGCGCGAACGTGTAAGTAGGTAGTAGAAGTAGACTTAGAATAATATCTTATATTTCTTTACGCTATGCAGGTCTAAAGTGGGCTATTTTGGGCCATAATGTGGTGGTTTTGGTGGGGTCTTGGCAAAAGTGGCCGGCGAACCCGTGAGGTACGTTATATTGTAGTGTGTATTATAATAGAAGCAAGTTTAAATACAGTATTATTAGTTAGTGGGCAACCACGTGACTATACATGATACTTCTAGGCTTACACATAGCTAAAGACGTGCTACTTCTATTTGTAACGTGCCTTAAACTACTCTCAAGAATAACGCGCTAGAAAACGCCCCTATCAAAATTTTTGTCTTGAGAATGCTTAACCTTTACATGATCTTCAACCCTTGAAAGAGCACTGCAATCGTTAGGGGCGTGAAAATGTGTTTTAGCTTGGTCTCTGAGGGCAACAAGAAACTCGGATCATTGATGCTTATAAGCGCTAGATCACGTGGAACAGAGATCTGATAGTAGCTATGCTTAGTAAGGTATTACACTATATCAGGCTATATGCCGTCTTCTAGTATTGATAGTAACCTTTAACGTTACATCTCTTCGCAACGTTAGATAGTGCAAACGTTCATGGCAACCTTATGGCCGGAGCGGGTCGGCCGCCCTCCCTGCTTGGATGGGTCCTGGGTTGACCATGCCGAGTTTCTTGATATACTATCCTACACAAACCGATGTGCATCCTCGTCGGGCAGCAACTTCGCCGTTTTCTCATGCCACCAAAATAAAGTCGCCCGGGCTGCGTTGCCGAGCCATCCACCCCAAGCATTGACGTCGTCGGCACCCTTGTCGAGCAGCATCTTCACAATCCGCTCGTGGCCTCAAGGAAAAGGCCGCCTAGAGTGCGTTGCCGTACCATCCACTGTGAGCGTTGGCGTTAGCGTCGGCTGCTTTATCGAGCAGCAGCGTCGCCATTTTCTCATCGCCTCCTACTAAAATACTAAGCATGACATCGCTCATTCCACTTGCTTGGTCTAATTTGTAGAGCAGTTCTGGGCAAGAACGATAACAGCAGCATGCATTTTGAGCCGCTATACTGACCAAATCTGCATACATTCTTAGAGAGATAGGTGCATGTTTACCTTAACAATCTTTACTTCAAGATCCCAATATCGTTTGCTCCATTTTCCACTCACCCAGAACCTACCCCGCTTCCAAGTTAGCAAAGAAATATTTCCTCGACAGCTTCGTTTCCATCCTCTACAGCCTCTCCATCCATAATCCCATGCAAATAACATGGTCCTACAAATCTGTATCTCTTTGTTCCCACTGCCGACGGCCGCTCCTCCCCATCCTCAAGCACCCGTAAAATGACCGGCACACTTAGACCGAACAACACATGCACCTCATCCCCGACCCTCGCATCCCTAAACTCGATATAGCTCCCAAACTCGCTTGGCCCCGTCCCCATGCGACCACTTTCCGCAAATATCATCTTCCGCGTTTCGGTCGTGTGCCAGAAACTGTCCGTGACGATGTGAAATCTGTCCGGATGCGAGCGGGTGCATAGACTGTACCACTCTAGCTCCGGGCCGACGAAATTGGAATCCGCTTCGCGCTGCAGCCAGTTCCACCAGGCTTGGACCTTGACCATATCGCGTGGCTCGAAGCGTCGTACTTTATCACGGTCCTCTCGCCAGTCGTTCGGTGGTCGGTGCTCCATGTCGCGCTCTAACATCATGTCTGCAAATACTGTCTTCCAGAAAGTATCCTCGAGATTGGCGTGGTCGTGGCCCTTCTGCTGGGTTGGCGAATCAAGACCGACCATGCACCTCCACTCCTTGAGTAACCCCACTAATTTGCCGGGGTTATTCCAACTCACGGTCCGCATTTTGCTGACTCTTTTGATGGTGTCAACCTTGATGCTTCTGACTTTCAATTTTAGCTCATCCTCGATCTCAGCGTAGTATTGTCGACCTTTATCGGTCTGATACAACGAGTCTGGATACGGCTGAGGACAGAACATTCCGTCAGACGTCCAGTCCGGGACCCACGACGGCAGACCGTGTTGAGTATGCCGGCCGAGATCATTCAATATGAGTACCTGAAAACTCTGCTTCTCGCGAATCATACGCACCACGGCTCGCGTGAACACCTCGGCAAGAGAGGCGGTGTAATCTTCCTCTATGCCTATGTCGCCATCTACGAGTCCCAAGATGCCGTACACCAGGTCTCGCGGGTGGGTGGCCCTGCGCTTCGCGATCCCGGTTCCCATGATACTCGAGAGTGAGAGTGCAAGATTAGGCTTGCTGCTCAGGGCGTTGTGTGAGCTCGGCTCTGACAAAGGTGAGTCGGCGGAGAACATTGATGACGCTCCATGCGCGCGTCTCAATAGGTACAAGTTCTTGAACTTCTTGAACCCTCCCTCCAGCTTCGTCCAATAAGTGTGTAACGTTTGGTACGCCTTGTCGCCTCATTTTGAACAGCACTGATTATAGTGAACTTCGAAGGCATAACCAGCGAGCAGCAGCTCGTTCAGATGCATGATGTGAGACCCATAATGAACGATTGGTTTCTGAGCAAGGAATACTTCTTGTAGGATCCAGGCTCGTTGCCAGTACTCCGAGGTGAGGATTCTGTCTAGTTCACTCGCCGATTTTATCCAAGTTTGCGTGCTGGGGTAGGAGAGGTTCGTATCAGAGCCTCCAAAGAACGGAAGCTCAGAAAAATGCATGAACTGAGCGAAGGAGTGGATCAAAGCAAAAGCACCAAGAGTAGGCCACGTTGATGCACTCTGCGGTGACCTGAAGAACGAGATGATGTTATCGGGAGATGTCCAGTCGAAGACGTGCAGTTCATGGCCCGGCAGGCGTCTGATTCGGATATTGTGGAATAGCAAATTCACCTTCTGTTCCTGCTCAATTTTCTTGACAAGGTCCTCGGCCACACTCATGAACCCTGGGGATCCTTTATCAGGAATCATCGACATCGGCTTACAACCGAACAAAATCGGTTGTAGCCACATGAAATTCTCCATCAGAGCCTCGAACTGTCCCGTTCCCACAGATTGTTCGGGAGACAGGGGTGGAACAGGGACATCGGAAAAACATTCCTGCATCTGACGGTGTTCTGAAATGTGGGGCTCGTTTTCTGAGGCTGCTTCAGCTTTCTTGAATTTGGAACTTCGCTCTCCAATCAGCGATTTCGAGCACCTCTCTGATGTTTGGTCGGCCTTTTCTACCATGGGCGCAAAAGATTGTTCTTCAGATTTGGGCTCACCAAGCCACATGATGACCGTGCTTGCACTCTGATAGATGTCGCGCATGAGGCTTATCTGGTATCGTTTCTCATTGAGATCGTTTTGATTGATGCAAGGGCATCAATCCACAGCGTTCGTACTGTTTCGGTATGAAGCAGTCGTAGAAGTGCTGAGTACAAATTCTTTGTGACCTCGTGGAGACAGCCATTCACACATATCTCTTCAGTCTCTATTGGACTGCCCCAGACACAGGAGAGTGCCTGTATTGGATTCAGCGAGGCGCAGCGCTTCCTTGGGCTTGATCTGGATGGAGCACCTACTTCGTAATGGAGAGCACCGCCTAGGCGCTCAACAAATATCTCACATTGGATGACATCTCTTTTTGTGCCCGGCAGCAGCTTAACTAGCCTAATATTCTTCTTACCATCCAATAAAGGGTCAAGTGTGAACAATTTCTTGGTGGTTGGTGGCACCTCCACAACGGCCATGTTATCCTGATTCTCCGCAAGCTTATCGTCTAGGCCGAATTCGAGGGTGTCAAGAAGTTCTTGTACAGTCTCCGCCTCCTTAAAGCATTGCGTCATGACCAGATTGAGGTATTGCTTCCTGAGTCGACCGAACGCTTCAATTTCAGGAGGCGTGGATGAGAGCACGATCTCGACGCTGTTGATTGCTCGACTCCGGATCTCGCCACTGTAGGGATTGTTGTTGATTTTTGCACAGGTAGAGGTAAGAACTCCGAGTGCATAGGCTCTCAAGGGACCGTAATGGTTTTCGTCTCTCGGAACAGCCTCCAGTCCTTTTCGGAGCAACTCTACGGAACGGTCTAGGTCATTCGGACTCTTTTCATAGTCGTAACGTTGGCGTAGAGCCGATCCGAGATAGATTGCGGCCTGCGGAAATGTCTTCTCCGGGTTCTCGAAGCATGCTTCGAGAGTCTCAATGGCAAGTGCGAGATCTTCGACATTGTTGGATTCCCAAAATCTACTCCAATACGCGCAGCCTAACTCGCGCTTCTTCTCTTCTTTGAGGCTACACTCTTCGAGATATCTGATGCCCAATTTGAGGCCTGAGATGTACTGGTCGGTGACTTCCAGCCTGTGTTCGGCAACCTCGAGCACGTTTGACTTTTCAGCCTTCTGCTACAGGAGGTGGGTGTAGACGACTACGTATTCTTTGAGCTCCTCATGCGACTTGTGTAACTTTTCTAGCGCTCTTTCTGTATAAGAAATAGCATTGTCTAGCAGCATCGGAGATGCGGTTCTGGTGTAGTAGAGGTTGAATTGGCCGCCGATCATGAAAAGACCCTTAGCCTGTCTGTAGTCTCCCTTGGGCAGCTCATCCAATGCGTTATCAAATTTGTTCGTGAACTCATCCGAAAGCAGGGCGTCAATCATGTCTTGGCTGAAAGAAGATTGTGATCTTGGTGTCTCAGTGGTGGGTTGGGCAGGACCTCCGAGGCCCTCCAGATCTCCATCGTCATCATGATCGTCCCGTTGTGGTGCTGTGGTGGAGTCCATTTAGCTTTGGAGGAGGATCTGAGTTGAAAACGCACGAAGCGGATGGGAGTCTTTGCAACTCTCCCCAGCTGAGGTGCGAAGTAACACATGGCTAAGCCCCCGCGGCTGTGAAGCCTGGTACCGAAGCTAGTGGCTGGGCAAGCTAGTGGACGGTCTCCTAGCATTACCTACAGAGATTCGAGATAGAATTAGATCAAGGGTGCTATTACTATGGCGGATAAGTAGCTAGTAGTATCGGAGAACAAACTGGAAGAAATGAGCCTCAGCAACTATGATGAGGACGCGGCTGGAGCCACGGAAGGCAAAGCTGCCTTGGGCAGCCAGATTGGTTCAACCACGATAACGCGCTGCTTGCGGATAGCTAGTGGGCTGACGTGCCATTGGGTAAGCTCTCGCTACAGGCCGGACATAAGCGGTCTCGCTATTGACCGGTCAGGCGGGGGGCAAGTGGTACTATGGCGCAGCAAGTGCGGCCGGCGTATGTTGTGGGCCTCCGGCATGAGCATTCTTCCAAAGCTTTCTGCAGTTTGCCTGCGCTAACAGGAAGGCCGCCGAGCCGCACTGGCAGGATACTTACCTTGGAGGCGTTGAACCTTGTATTATGTTGCCACCGCAGTAGATATTCGTGAGGTTATGCTGTTGCCAAACCATTATCTCAAAGTTTGAGATTGAGACTGCGATCTCCCATGGCATATGGATCATCTTGTCTGAGTGCAACGGAACCAAGCCCCTGGCGGGGGCTTAGCAGAGGGGATTCTAACCGACTAGGGAGTGAGAAAACTCTGTTATCAGCCTTGTACGCGCTGCTGGTCCAGCTGAGGATGACGAGCAGGCTGAGCCAGACCCAAGGGCACTGCCCATGAGGGAGAAAGGGAGTTGCACCATATCTCTATCAGCTTTGAGCCCTCAGCCCACAGCCTCTAGCCAATAATATGGACACGCTACTCTTCTAATGCATATGCAACTCCCTTTCTCCCTCATGGCGGCGGACTAGTGATGAACGCGCAGTCTGCATCTGGCTGCCTGGAGCCATGCAGAGTACTGAACTGAACAACTGTCACTTGCTAGTAATTTATTGATATTTAGGCTTTCCCGCGCTTCTCGCTCGACCAAGACCAATTGTAAATCTATACGCATACCTTTGTCAAGACTCAATAACGACACAAATTGCTTGCAGGCGACAGACACAAACATTATTCATCGGTATCTATCCGGCTTCTCAGCCCGTGGAAAGGTAACAATGGCATTGCCTCCACGACGTATACTGACCTTGGATGGCGGCGGGGTGCGAGGCTTGTCGTGCTTGATGATGATTCGTGAGATCATGAACCAAATAGCAGAGGATGAGGGAATAGAGAAACCAGAAGAGATGAGGCCTGCAGACTATTTTGATCTTATCGGCGGAACAAGTACTGGTGGTCTTATAGCCATACTTCTTGGACGCCTCCGACTCACGACCAAAGAGGCTATCTTACTCTATCGACAACTCGCCAAAGAGATATTTCAAGAACAACGAGGCTGGTCAGTTGGCGGGCTTCGGCTGTCCAAAGGTGGTCAAGAGCGTTATGATGCAAAGATCCTCGAGTCAGCCATTAAAAAGGTGGTTAAGGATTTTCTAAAAGATCCAGAGGCCACGATGTACCAGGAACCCAAGGATGGAGAGCGTCATTGCAGAACCTTTGTTCTCGCTGTGTACAGCGACTCAGTGAACAATCCTGAGCCGCATCTATTCACTACGTACAATCGACATGATGGGACAAAGATTTGGGAGGCGGCTCGAGCCACAAGTGCAGCAACTGGGTTTTTCGGGCCAATGATGATTGGGGACCCGCCAGTTCGTTATGTGGACGCTGGTCTGGGCTACAACAACCCTGGCGAGCAAGCATACGATGAAGCAAAACGGTTGTGGTGTGAAGTTCCTATTGGAGTATTTCTTTCTTTGGGCACAGGAAAGGAGACGGAAGCTTCTTTGCCAGATTCCGGTAGACTTTTCGGTCTATCAGCTCAGGCTGCGCAAATCAAAGTTCTCATTGACCTAACGACAACTGCTGCTGGAGTACATAATAAGCTATTTAAGAGGTTTAAGCGAGAGAAGGATACCCAATACTTTCGTTTCAATGTCGATCAGGGTCTCCACAAAATTGGACTCGATGAGTGGAACCAAGAGAGTAAGCTGGCAGGCTTCACGAGCGCATATTTCGACAACGCCGAGACTCTTGATCTGAAGGAACGCTGTGCAACACGGTTGCGACAACTCACTGGCGCCGCGAAACCCTTCACTATTCCCGCGGACGTCTTTACAGCGGGACACGAAAACGATATCGATAATCCTGGTGAAGGATCCCCAAGGATGAAATTCTGGTACCGAGAAAAAGTAGGCGAATCTGGTTACCCAGATGATGTTGTTGTTGACACTAAATTTCAAAAATCAGATATCCGACCCCCAGGAAACACCATTCTCTCTTGCCGGCGGATCGTTCACATCCAACTCCGGGGCCAGGCGTTCAACATCCCGCACGGCAGATACCGCGTAAATTGGATAATGTGGTTCTGGGCGGGGAAGACATTTCCTGCTGGGGGCGCTTACAGCATGTCTGTTGCTCACTTCACTGATAATACCGTGGAGGAACGCAGATTTCCACCTCAAAACCCAAGTTTACCCCCGCCGAACCATGACTGTCTCTTTTACTTCCCCTTTGGACTTAAACTTTCTGTAGGACGTGCGCAGAACCAAGGGCATCGATTCATGCATGATGTGGTAGACGCTGATAAAAATCCACTCTTGGCCCCGAGGCTTCTGGAGCCAGGCTTCCAGGAATGGAATCTTAGCCCTGGTCTCTGGAACACCTACAAAAATACCGGATGGTGCGAGATTGGAGGCCTCTATGTGGACGTGGACGTTGATGGACATATGGCTTTTGTTATCTCAAAGGAGTTCGAGCGTCAGTGGTATGGAGGGTTTTCTTTCGGCGGTGTTCGTCTTGAACCAATACAATGGTGATTTCTGTCGGATGTGCCCTTGAACCGCACCATTGATACCGAAGCATATTTACTTAGAAAAAAGAAGAGTGAACGAGTATTCTAGTTCTTAGATGGAAATCTCTATGTTGGAATAAAAGGTCTGCCTGTTCTATTTCGAGACTTAGAGGTAGACTGATCGATAGATTATAGCTAGGCATTGCTAAGGGAGATAGGTAGATAATAAAGATCAATGGATCTGGATCAAATTTGCATAACTGTTCTGTTCTGATCAGACTTCTCTAACTGCTGTACTCTTCTATCTACTTCCTATACTACTACTATATATATATTGGCTAAGATAGATTCTAGAAGAATCTGTTTAGCAGTAAATTGCGTGATCTTGAACGGCATAGTATGAGAGTGCGACATGCGACAGAGTCACGATGTCGACTCAACAGAGGATGGCTGGCGCGTGGGACCATAGGTACCTTTAGGATAGATTTCCAACACGCCTAGCGAAGACCCCTATGGCATACGGACGCCCTCTGCAAAGCCCCTCCTACGCTTACTATCTCGTAGATCTACCCTCTATAAAGCCCCCTCGCTAGGGGGCTTACTCTACCTCCCGCTGTCGGCCCGTCTAAGCCCCTATAGACCCGCGTCTTACTACGCTCGTCTTCTCTAGATAGCACGCGACGCGACGTGATGCGACGCGATAGAATATATTCATACTAACGTATTCCACCACCGAGAGTGCCACCCCACCGAGTGTGCCACTTTTTCTTAGCATCGCGAACATTATGTATAAAAACTTAAATTACTCGACACTAGCTATAGATGCTTCGTACGACTTACTTATATCTAAAGGAGAATCTTCTTCTACGTCTTTTTAGCACGTACGAGCGTTATAGCCTATCTTCCTATAGGTTCTATAGTGCCGCTAACCTAGTAGAACCCTTTCTTAACTACCCTCACTACGCGCCTTCTTTAATGTCGTACGACTAACAGAAGTAATTTTATGTACTTCTACACTAAAGTCTAGTATCCTACCTATCTAAATTCGCTTCCTTTTAAGCCTCTAGCGCTTTATTACTACTAGCGTGGTAAGTTAGGTCTCCACCTCGGGATCGTTTTTCTTAATTCACTCCACCAATACTTACCCAATCGGGAAGCTTAGTAGCCCATGTTGTAGCCCTTGATCTAAGCTTTATTCTTGTATAATACAGTAATAGGATAACTCTAATAGGTAAGAAGTTATTAGCCTACCCACCTTGCCAAGAGTTAGGTCTCCATATTTTACTCCGATCTTAAATATCTCCTTATATAGTATAGCTAGCGTATTACTCTAATATAGCAGAATAAAGCCCTAATAGAGAGCTTTAAAATAAGCTACTAGACTTCCCAATCGGGTAAGTATTGGTGGAGATAATAGCGTTTTTGAGATCCCGATGTGGAGACCTAATGACCAGCCTACTCTTAGATTATCGTTTATAGGATACTATATACGATAGTAGCGCGTATTTTAGTCTAGAGCTATTTTAAAGTAAGACTTTAAATCGCTAAGTTAATATCTACTTTACTGTAGGCTTATTGTACGTTAGGTTGTTAAGATATTACGCGTTGTTATTGTAAAGGTGGGGTGTGGTGGTGGAGCTGATGACTTGGTGGGTTAACAACTTAGTGGTGAAACACGTTATTGCTCTTATATTTTAATATATTTTCTACTAAGTAAAATAAAGCTATATAGTATAGTACTCTTCCTATTTTTTTCTAAACAGTGTTTATAGGTTTAATAAGGCTATATACTTATAAAGCTCTTTTCTTTTAATATTAAGGTATACTATTAAACTCTGTATAAGAACGAGAAGTAATTAGGACCTTAGTACTAGCTCTAGAAGACGTCTAACTACTAGGGACGCCTATAGTATAGAGCGAGGTCTACTAATACCGCGACGGCGGACGATCCCTACCTGGCACTGCTCTAATTTAAGCGGCTACCTACCGCACTCGTGCAAGTAGCTCTACTCTGTAGAGTAGGGGCGGCCTATAATTATATCAGCTTTAACATGCGTTCGAAACTAAGAGAGGTGTGTAAGCCTAGAAGTACCATGTATAGTCACGTGGTTGCTCACTGACCAATAATGCTGTATCTAAACTTGCTCCTATCATGACACACACCAGAACACACAATAATTCCTATAACCTTAAGTGCTTACAGTAGTAGCTAGCTCTCTATCGAATACAACCTCTTGTATACCTCGCGATTGCTCCCCGGAGCGCAGCCCCTTACAAAATCAATCAACTCTTCTTCTTTGATCAGTCTACTCCTCTCCTAGAATCTCCCGATCACGCTGTCTCTGAGCCTACCAGGACAAGTAGTAGGCAGAGACCGCTACCTCTAAGTCTGCTAGGACAAGCAGCGACCCCATATCTTCAACAGATTCTACGTATAAAATATATAGATAGGTGTTAGATTGTGATGGTTTTTAAAGACGGGTGTAATAACTGTGATAAAAATCTGTGATAATTGATTTATCGTGTTCTGTGTTCTGTCTGATCTGATCTAAGGTCAGTCCCTGCGTGCCGAAAAACCCTATGTGCCGAAAACGATCAATCGGATCGCAAGGATCATGGACTTCTCTCTAAACGTCGCGATCCGATTAGTCGTTTTTAGCACATAGAGTTTTTCGGCACACAGGGACGGACCTTACGCTGACCCCTTTGTAGATGATCGCGGTGAATCGTGCATGCTGACTTAATCACAGAATCGGATGCTCCGGAGCACCCGGATTCTATCCACCACCCGACATATAACTACTCATATTCTGACAATAGGACAAAAATTTACGTTGAGCGAGGGGTCCGTGCGCAACTAGGGTGCCCCCTAGTGCAGTAGGACGAGTACGGGGTATTACCCGGAGTTCTCGGAACCTGTAGGTATGCCGCCCGGAACTCTCGGAACCTGTATAATACCCGGAACTTTCAGAACCTATATACTACTCGGAGCTCTCGGAACCTATATATATATCCTTACATAAATCTAAGCATGTACTTTAGGCTAGTCTGTAGATAAAATTTAATAGATAAGCAAAGCCCTTCAGTTAGGTATATGCCGGCAAGTATAGCTCACGGTAATATACAGTAAAGACAAGAAGTAGAGAGTACTAAATTAGGGGACCTTACTGATTATATAACGCTTCGACCAGAAGTTATAATAAAATGTGAGGGAAAGGGATCTAGGCAAAGTAGTTATGATCGTGAAGACATGTCGGCGGAAATCTGAAGATGTGATCAATGAAGAGATGTAGTAAGATCCGTCCCTGTGTGCCGAAAAACTCTGTGCTAAAAACGACTAACCGGATCGCGACGTTTAGAGAGAAGTCCATGATCCTTGCGATCCGATTGGTCGTTTTCGGCACATAGGGTTTTTCGGCACGCAGGGACTGACCTTGCAGCGTTTGTATCTGGGGTTCTATGCGCATAATCTTTGAGAATTTATTTATGAATAGAGGGCTCAGAAAGTCTCACATATAATCAGAATAATCGAGGCAAAGTCTCTTAAAAGCCTGAAATTTATTCCAAAAAGATGAATAATGATGTGAACGTCATTCTAAACAAAATTTTACCCAAAAGTAAGTATGTTGAGATTGAATCACTTTGTCGTGTTGCAATTTGGTCGTACACATATCCGCTTGGGACTGGGGATAAATTTCCTCTCTTAGAGAGTTATCTCCTACTTCTGCAATAGCATTGGGTAAGCGTAGTGTAAACGGCCCGAGCGTGGCGCAAATGTCATAGCCAGGGGTCTTGAATGACAGAAGTATCTAATACCGTTACTTTCAAGATCAGGGCCGACTACCATTCATATTTGGCACTTCGAGTTAGTTTCCATACAGACTATTGTAGATCGACACGTGATATCTTTCACTAGAGCTGATCTGAACGTGCAAGCGCATCTGAGCTTCAGCATTGATGCGAGCTCGGTCCGTTTCCGCTGTGAATCTCCATAGTACTAATAAGCCCTGGACGGGTTTCGCACAAACTTAATTATTGTATAAATGATACGTGCATCAGCTGCACTCAGTTTCGCATCTCACAATTCAAGCACTGAACTCTCTCCACAAACTTTTTTCGCCTCAATGAAGAATCTTTTCTCTACTATCCTGTTCCTCCAAGGAGTTGTAGGGCTTCGAACGATTAAGAAAGATGTCGTTGTAGTTGGCGGTGGCTCCAGTGGCATTTATACTGGAATTTCGCTAATGGATGAGGGAAAAGATGTGGTAATTGTTGAAAAGTCAAGCGCCATTGGAAGTCACGCCAACACATATTTCGATCCAATCTTCAAAACACCTCGCAATGTAGGAGTTCAGTCTTTGCCCAATATCTCGGTTGTTAACGACTATCTGACAAGAGTAAACGTCACCGCTGGTCCGTTTCTCTCATACACTGCCCCGACAAATCTGAACGTGGATTACATGACCGGCCTGGAGGTGAAGAATTACACAGCGCCAGCCGGCGCTGAATCGAGTTGGAAGACCTTCCGTTCCATCATCGAGGAGAAATACTCGTACCTGGAAGAAGGATTCTTCCTGCCGGACCCAGTCCCTGACGAACTATTATTGCCATTTTCGGAATTTTGTGGCAAGTATGGATTGGACGCTATCCTTCCATTCCTATCTCTTGTCATCGCGCCCGTCGACTTTGAGAAAGAATCCACATTGTACGTCATCAAAAACTATGGTATCCAGTCTATCAATGCTTCTCTTGAACCTGGCGGTATCGTTGCGCCCAAAAATGTCGACGAGATCTACATCAACGCAGCAAAAATACTAGGAAATAGGGTATTGCTCAACTCAACCGTTCAAAGTGTAAAACGGAGCGAGAGTAGCGTCACTGTCATCGTAAAGACGCCTAGAGGGAGAATCTGTTATGAGGCAGACAAGATCGTCATGGCCGCGCCTCCGTTGATCCAGAACTTTGCTGGATGGGATCTGTCTTCGAACGAGGTCCAGCTCTTTCGTAAATTTCAGAGCAAGAACACTCACATTGCCATTACCCGCAATCCAGAATGGAACAACGCCTCCATTACCGGCGTCGGACCCAGCTCCTCGCTTGGCATCGCTAGGCTTCCTGGAACAATTAATACCTCTCCTACTGGCTTCAGCGACTCATCGTACTTCTCCTACGTCTGCTTTATAGGCGAAGCTTCTATTCAGTATGCGCAGACCCTGTTCAAGTCGCAGGTTCAAAAGTTGATCGCAAATGGAGTACTGCCAGCGAGCAAGAACGAAATCGTTGAATGGTTCAATCACGATCAATACATGAACTTTGTTTCTAACGAGGATATAAAATCGGGTTTCTATACAAAGCTGAATGATCTACAAGGCACTTCTAGCACATACTACGTGGGTGCTATTTGGGCAGGACAGGATTCTGCTTATATCTGGGGAGCTTGCAAGAGACTACTACCCAAGATCTTGGCGTAGATGTTGAACTATTTCCTTTTTTTTGAAAGAGAGGGCGGGAGGTGAGTCAGGGCAAAGATACTCCTTCATTGTATATGAGTTGAGAGGAGGGTAACTAATTTTACTCCAAGCGAAGGACATTCTACAGCACCATATAGTCGAGGGTTAATCAGCTCAGCGCATACCTACTGCAACCACGCCATTTTATGTTTAAACCACAGAGTTATACAAGATAGAAACTTTGTCTTATTCTTTATCAAACAATCTCGCCATCCATAATCACATCGCAATAGCACTCCCCAATAAACTAAAAACTCACGTCGCCACGGCCACGAACGACTCAAGGCAGTCTCTTCCCCATAAACACAATGGCGATATCTCTAGGGCCCATGCACATCGGGCCCATGCTAACATAGTCCATATAAGTCGTGAAAGGTCTCTTGTACTGCATCCCTCATATCCTCAATCGATATCCACCTCCTTTATATGTGTCACTGTTGAATTCTGCCTCCCTCTTTTCTGATTCGCCAGGCGAAGTTGGCGTGGTTACTTCTTTGAAGTAATCCAGAAGAGCCATGCATGCTTAGTGCGCGTCCGCCCATTCGGATGTTGACCGTCGTGGCTAACGTGTTCTACAAGCGAGCGGCGCGCCCCACTAACTTTGCGCACCTCTTTACGTATACAGCTCTACCACAACTAAATAAAATTTATAACGTGTTTCACCAGTAAGCGGGCCACCCCAGTATGTGGGCCACTTCCTCATGATATCCCACCTTTGCAACAATAACGCGTAATATCTTAATAACGCAGCGCGTTAAGAACCTATACTAAAGTAGATTTATTTATTACTATCTCTAATATTAATTTAAAGAAGATTTAAAGTAAAAGACGCGCTGCTGCCGCCTATAGCGTCCCGCGAATAATAATCTAGCGTTAATAAGTTAGATAGTACTTATAAAGCAATTAGGAGCTACTAGTAAGGCGCCTGATAAAACTAGAAGAGTAGGTTATTACTTAACGTATAATAGTTAAGGCTAAGTAAGAACTATTCTATAGAAGAGACGACGTATAAGATATAGCTAATAGATTACTCTAAGAGTATAGTAGAGAGAAGATTAGTAAGAACTAGATTAATAGGTTTATCTAGCGTAATTCTAAACTATATACGCACTAGAGCTATCTATATAATTACTAGTAAGCTCTCTATAAAGATCTAGCGCTTATTAAGAGCTAGTTTAAGCTAGTTTAGAATATAAAGGTAAAGTATGTTGGAGATCTAAGCTATTCAGCTAATCTCTAAGAGAACCAATCCATTAATCTCTAATCTATGTTAGGACGATACCGATCCCTGACCCAAGTCAACATTACACCCTAATCTTAAC
>NW_014575180.1:0-15069 GCF_000527765.1 Bipolaris victoriae FI3 | reverse complement strand
GATTAGAGATTAATAGATTAGTTCTCTTAGAGATTAGCTAAATAGCTTAGATCTCTAATAATTAGAAAGAATTTCTTCTAAAATCTCTTACGTAGTAGCTATAAGATAAGATTAAAGTAAGTAAAATTATAAATCTTAAAGATAGGTAATAGAGAAAGTAGATAGGTATAGTAGATAGTAAGAGAAGATAGAAAATATAAGCTTAAACCTATATTTCTAATACCGTAGGTATAGATACTAAATACGTAGATACTAGAGATAATAGACTAGATAATCTAAGAATCTATATTACTACTAGATAGGCGAGCGTATCAATCTAGATATTTATATATAAATAGTATTATATAATCTAATAGTATAATTAAATAAAGTATAGTATAAGAACTAATTAAACTTACTATAGTATAGTAATAAGTACTCTAGATAATATATTACTAAAAGTCTAAGAGTGCTAGTTTTAACTATACTACTATAACTAACGGTAATCTTTATATATACGCTAGTTAAAAAGAGTAGTAAGTAGTATAATACACTTAGTCTATATATCTCTAAGATTATAAAGAAGATAGTATTATAAGACTTCTTAATATAGTAGTATATATTAACGCTCTAATTTATAGTAGTATAGAATATTAAGTTAGATAGTATAGATAATTTAATTCTNTAATCTTCTTAATAATTCTATATAATGTTAGAGATAAGAGAGAAAAAAGATCTAAAGGATTTATAGATTCATATTAGATTGAGAGTTCTCTCTTATAGAGATATAAGATAAAAAGTTACTATAGTACTAAATAATTATAAATACTTTAAGCCTTAATTAAATACTTTTCTTAATATAATATAATTGAATATAGCTATATTGAGCCTCTATCAACCTTAGACCAAACTTAAAGAGAGAATCTAAAGTCTAGATTATTATAATATTAAGATGATTACTACTAAGAGTAGAAATTAATAATTTATATAGCTTGTAGAATTAGACCTAAGAAAATAATTTTTTAAGATTTATTTAATGCTACATTATAGATATGAAAAATTAATCTATAGATATAAATTAGAATATGAATAGTAAAATATATTATAATCTTACATAGTACTATTCTGATTAAGAGTAAAGATAGGAATAATTTAATCTCTTCTTAGAAAAGAGAGTAACAATATATAAAATTTAAATATATCTACTAAATAGACTCTTTATTACATAGAAAAAACTAAGAGTAATAGAATTAATAGTAATAAAAATATAGTAATCTACACTCTTAGTATAACTCTAAGAATAAGAGAAGAATAATTCTTATATCTAAAGAATAAATCTACTAGAATAAGAAGTAAACTACTAAAAGAGACTAGTTATAGAGCCTATATACAATATTAGGTAGGTTTAAAAGGTTAAGAGCTAGATACTACTTAGAAAGATTAAACTATTAATAGATTAGATACTACCTAATATAAGATTAACTATAAATAAGAGTTTTCTATAGTGTAATTAATTACTATGTAATCTTTAGTTTAGAAGAGTTATATATAG
This sequence comes from Bipolaris victoriae FI3, assembly GCF_000527765.1. Taxonomy (NCBI): domain Eukaryota; kingdom Fungi; phylum Ascomycota; class Dothideomycetes; order Pleosporales; family Pleosporaceae; genus Bipolaris; species Bipolaris victoriae. Next base: position 13,538 of record NW_014575180.1, on the reverse strand, counting down.
TATTAATAGATAGACTTTTTAGTGATTAATCTATTTTAAGTTATATAATCTATCTAATCTTTTAACTATCTAATCTTTGTTAGATAGTAGAAACAATAGATTAAGTGATTAAGAGAATATATTACTAAAAATATTTAGACGTAGATAAGTAGTATATAGCCTTACTAATCTACTAATCTAGATTAGAACATTAATTAGTCTATTATCTTGATACATTCTTTCTATCTAGAGTTTCTATCTTTAAGAAATATAATCTTAGCTAATTACTAGATTAAATAAACTATATAAGTAAGTTCTTAATCCAAGATTATTAATCTAATAAGCTAAAGAAAAACATTGTTAATAAGTATATATTTAACCTTAATATAAGTAAATATATCTCTAAACTCATAAATATAGCTACTATAGTTAATTTTTTGTATATAAAGAATAATATAAACTTATTTAGCTAAAACTAGTCTAGTATATATATTAGGCGCTACTAATAGCTTAAAGTAAGTTTAATTATAAGTATAGCTATAAAAAAGCTGTTTATAATAGTTTTAGAACTGTGTAAGATAAGTTTAGCTTAGTAGCTTATATAAAGGCTAAGTATATAATTTAAGATAAATATATAATAAGTTTTAATAAACTAGATTTTCTAATAACGTTAATGAAATCTAAAACTATTAGTATAGCTTCAAAGAGATCTTAATACTCTACGACTATCTAGCTAAGTTATATAGACTAGACTATAGTTATTTAAAGTATTAAGGTAACTAGATAGATAATTTAACTCTTTATTATACTTAACGTATACTATTATCTATCTAGCTACTAGAAAGATAGTAGAGTACTTTAAAATAAAGAAATTAAAGTTTAAAAGAAAAGTTAAGTAATTAATAAGTTTAGTTTTCTATAGCTATAGTACTCTAATATTAATATATAGATAAAGAAGACAAGGATTAATTCAGCTACTTATTATAAAAAGCTATTTATTCTATACTATACTATATTTCTTAAATTATAATAAAAAAAATCTTATTACTATTAATATTTCTGTCTATCTTTCTTATATCTTATAGTTTCTTAATATAGACTATTTTAACTCTTTAGAGTAAGGTTATAAGTACTATGTTAAATTACTTGTATATATCTGCATTAGATATATTAGATTAATAGAGTTTATATTTTTCTTTTAGAAGACTATTAACATATTTATAACAGGTAGTAATATATATTAAAAAGTAAACTTAATATACGAGATTAGTTCTATTTAATCTAGAATAGATTATATCTACTCTTAGTAAGTAGTTATATACTTTACTATTCTTATCTACTTATTACTAGCTCTAGGTATTATAAATCTCAAGTATTACTAAAGATTTATAGTAATAATACCACTTGTTAAGTAGAAAGTATAAGGATTTATAAATGGGTTACTAACGTCTATAGTAAAAGCTTCTTATAAAGTTATAAAGAGATTAGCTATTATTATAGAGAAGTTAGTATTAATATAAGAGAAAAATACTAAACTTAGAGTTACTAATACCTTTATTATTTAATATAGATTATATGAAAGAGAATAAACTTAGATAAATAAAACTTAAAATATTATAGATAAAGAGTAATTTACTATTTTCTAAAACTTTATTTATAAAGTAATAAAACCAAATTATAATATACTAAAAAGAGTTACTCTTTCTAAGTATAAAATAAATAATATAATAAGGCTAACGTATTTTACCACCAAACTAACAGCTCTACCGAGCTAGCAGTTTAAAACCTTAATGAAATTAAGAAATAGTAGAGGTATATATCTTAATAACTACTAATTTATAAGTTTTATAAACTTATAAACTATGTATTAATATTTTTTTAATATACAGTTTAATATTTTATTATGTCTACTCTTTTAATATAAATTTTATTCTTAAAAACAAGATTATAGAGATAATTTTAGCGTAATTTACTATTTCTCTATAACTACTAAGTATTATTTCCTAAAAATCTCTACTTTTACTAACATGTTATTAAATACAAGTTATCTAAGTACTTAAAACTAATTAATTAGTAGTTGTTAAGATAGATACCTATATTATTTCATAATTTTAGTAAGGTTTTAAGCTGCTAATTCGGTGGGGCTGCTAGTTCGGAAGTAAAACACGTTAAGTCTAATATATAAATATATAAGTTAATAATTAACTTTATAGATATGTTATATACTTTTACTAAAACTTTATCTAGTCTACTTAATTTTATACTAAATCTATCTACTTTACGCGTATTAATTATAACTTACCCTTTTTTCTCTATTTACTATATAGCGTATTAGATTATTTATCTTATAAAAGAATAGTAGACTATACTATAACCTACTAAAATTAAGTATTAAAAAAAGAAATATAGTAAAATAAAAAAATTAGGTAAGAGTGTAAGAGACTTACGTCTATAAGACTCTACTTTAAACCTTTAGAAATAGTCAAGTAATAATTGTAAACCTATTCATAGATATATAATAATAGAGTATAATTCTATTAAGTATAATGACTATTTATAATATAGTTACGACAAAAGTAGTAGAATAGTAAACTATAGTTATAATAAGATAATAATATAACGAACTATACTTATAATAAGAATATATAGTATAGTAAAGCCCTTAAATATATATAAACTTACTAGATCTTCTCTAGTCTATCTATCTTATCTTATTCTATCTTATTCTAACTATAGATCAATTCTAATACTGTATCTATCTATTAAAAAATATAATCCTTCTTTTAGCTATAATTATAGTAGTTATCTTTTACTAAGCTAAGTTTATTAAAAAAGCTATCTATTCTTATAAAGCTCTCTTCTACTATAATCATTATATTTTACTCTTCTCTATATAAGTATATACTAAGAGATCTAAAATAGTATATATCTATTAAGTAAAAGTTAAATGAATCTTAACTAAAATAGTCTTAATAATCTCTCTCTATCATTAGTATAATAGATTAAAAACAAGTTATACTACTTTAATTACCTATATAGATATACTTATAGTTTATAAAGTAAGTATAAAGCTAATCTATTTTATTTAGAGACTTAATAAAAGGACTTATAAGTAGGTAAAGACTAATATAATATATATTAAAAGTACTATTACTATACTAAATTGTATAAAAGAGTATAGAAGGTCTAGAGTATAGTTTTAGAGTTAAGAGAGCTTAGTATAGATAGAGACAACGCTCTACTTTATTTAGAGGTACCTAAGAGTAGTTAGAAGAGAAATCTAAAGAAAGTTATATAATATATTATAGCGTATAGCTTATATTAACGCTGCTATTACGTAGTAGTATTAATATATTATAGGCGTAATAGTATTAATATATTATAGGCGTAATAGTATTAATATATTATAGGCGTAATAGTATTAATTAGTATAGTAGAGGATAAGTACTTATATAGGACTTACTACTTACTAGTTATAATTAATCTTAGAAATCTTTTCTCTTAGAAACTCTACTCAGAAAAGCTAAAGCTAAATATATACTATAATAAGACAAAAAATATTATTAAAAGACTATTTTAACTACTTACTTATATACTCCTAGGTTATCTCGAGTGATATTATACTATTTAAATTACTATTAAGATAGTTTATCAGCTTTAGTGCGTACCTACTTCTTTAGCTTCTTTCTATCACTATAGGCCTTAATCTCTTTTAGAGTAGCTAAGCGCTCTCTATTCTTAATTATTATAGTCTCTTTTTCAAAATTTATTTTCTTTTATATAGCTTTAATTATATTATACTATTATTTACTATATTAAGTATACTTATTTTCTTTTATATAATACTAATCTATATATAACAATTTCTACTCTTATTAAAACTTTTTTAAAGATCTCTATAATAGATATAAGTTAAATCTTTATATACTTTTAGATCTTTATCTTTACTTAAAATAATTATAAATCTAATTCTAGAGTACTATAGAGAGTTTATAATAGCTAGAGCGAGTTATTAAATGATAGAAATAATAGAGTACATAATACTATATTAAGAGTTAATATAATCTAATCTAGATTAGATAGAACTAATTTAGCGTCTTAAAACTCTTTTTTTAGATATTACTAGCAGTAAATAAGGCGTTAAAAGTCTACGTATAGTAAGATAGTTACTTTTATTTTATACTATAGTTTATCTAACTATATATAAGTATTTTAACTTAATATCTATAATTCTAGTTTAAAGAGATAAAATAGTCTATATTAAGTGGCTATAATAGATAAGATAGTCTATATTAAGAGGCTATAATAGATAAGATAACTATAGATATATATATAGTAAAAATAAAGTTATTCTTATAATATTTCTAGAAAGTAGTAAGTTATAACGCTTATAGCTATAAATAATTTACTCTAGCCTTTCTAAGTAGAGTTTCTAAGAGAAAAGAATTCTAAGATTAATTATAACTAGTAAGTAGCAGCTACGCCTACCTATTCTCCGCTCTACTAATTGATACTACTACGCACTAGTAGTATTAACACGAGCGATACGTCTGCGATGCTAGAAAGTCTTATCTCTATTCTATTAAATACTTAGTGCTTTACTATAAAACTAAAGTACTATACCTATCTACTTCTTACTCTTCTTTAACTAAACTCTTACTATAAACTCTCTCTACTAATTAGTTAGATACCTAGCGTTTAAGGCCTTCTTAATGTAGACTATGTCTTCTTAGAGCTATAGAATAGTATCTAAATTAAGACTTAATTTAGATACGTTAACTATTATAATATCTATACCTACTAGGTATATATTAAGCGCGTCTACGTTGCTTAGAAGAGCGTACTCGCCTATCTAGAGGATAGTACTTAGATTAATTAGGTACGTACTATCTAAGCTAGCTTCTAATCTATTAAATCTATTTATTATCTACCTCTATATATTATAGTAGATCTTCTTTAGCGGATATTTAAAGAAAGTAATTATAGTATTAGGGGAATAAGTATCTTTAATAGATATAAGATAGAAGAGAAGTAGAGATAAGAGCTATAAATAGAAAGTAGACATTGTTTTAATAGAAGATTAAGTTTAAATAAATACGCGGTAGTGATAAAATAAGAGAGATAGATAGATATAGTAAATCTATAGGTATTAGAGAGCTTCGCTGCACTACGTATTCTTATTATAACTATAGTTCTTTATATCATTATCTTATTATAACTATAGTTTCCTGTTCTACTACCTTTATCGTAACTATATTATAGTTATTATATTTAATAGAGTTATATCTTATAGTTATATACTTATTAAGAGGTTTATAAATCATTACTAAACAATTTCTAAGAGTTTAAAGTAGAGTCTTATAAATATAATTCTCTTAGACTCTTACCTAGTTTTTTACTTTAACTATATAGTTTTTTTTTAATACCTAATCTTCGTAGATTAGAGTGTAGTCTACTATTCTTTTCTAAGATAAATAATCTAATAGGCTATATAGCAAATAGAGAAAAAAAGTTAAGTTATAGCTATAAATAATAAGTAAGTAGTAAATACTAATCTTTTATACCTTTATATACTTACTAAAGTACTTTATCTATCTAAAACTAAGCTTATTAGTTGTCCAGCTATTCTTAAATACTATAATAACCTAGTTCTAGAGTATATTACTAGCGTAGTAGTAGCCTAAGACATAGTAACGCGGAGACTAGTAAATAGATAGAAATTAGATTCTAGTTAGGTTACTAAGACTTTAGAGTAGAGTTAGATTAGATATTATATAATCAATACTCTAACTTAACTCTTATTATTACTCTTATTAATCTAACTATAACTATATCTAATTGTTTTACTAAGACTAAGATTATATTATAGTTAAGTAACTAAGAGTTTATATAAGAGTTAGGTTAAGTTATATAGAGAAAGCTACTCTATATTATATTTATAATATATAGAGTTTATATATAGAGTTTATTATAAAAGTTTAAGAGCGATTTATAGTAGAGACTATTCTTGATATAAGAATATTAAAACTATTCTGTAGTTTTAGAGACTTAGAATAAAGTTCTATTACTATAGTACTTATTAAAATAGTATAAAGTAAGAGAAGAACGCTTGATTTATATTATAACTTATTTAGTATAAGTAGTATTTAAGTAAATAGTTAATTAATATTAACGTGTTTCACTAGTGTGCGCCCCACCCTAGTGTGCGCCCTATAAAATCCTAGTACCTTATCTCTATAATAGTATTACTTAACACTACTATAATTTTTATTATTAAATATAATATAATATTATTTAGTAGACGCGTCGCTATTCTCTATATTCTCTAATTCTACTTAATAAGTATTAGAGTTATATCTAATTTAGCTATAATACTTATAGTACTATTTACTCTATACTCTTTTTATAGACGTTATACTATTATTATATCTATTACTCTTTACCTTAGTAATCTAATTAGCTATCTAGCTAACTATCTAGAGCCTATCTATCTATATATAGTACTACTTATAAGTTTTTTACTTTTTATATGCTTTAATAGTATCTTATAGATAACTTATTTCCTTCTATATTAATACTATATAATAAGTAATCTACTAGACTCTCTTACTTAACTACTATATCTACTTCTTAAGAGACGTTATAAGAGACTCTTACTAGATTTATATATAGTTTTAAATAAGAGTAGTCTACGTCTCTAATTTATACTTATTACCTAGTATTCTTAGCTTATATATAGTAGTCTTTTACGCTAGTAAAAGTAGTGTATAAAATATAACCTTAAACTCTAATATATTAATTTAATTATTATATAAAATAAGTCTAGTATCTTAAAATTCTCTATAAATATTCTTTAGTATAAGAGCCTTATAATAGGCCTATATTAATACTAGTAAATAGATTTCTTTATAAATATAGTAGATATAATTATATACTAAGACTAAGATAGTATTACTATATATATACTTTAATAGTAAGAAGTAGTTTATATTAAGAAGCTATAAGAGGTATAATAGATGAAAAGGTAGATAGAGAAGAATTATCTTTATTTCTTTATAGAGATCTTAGAAAGTTACTAATAGTAGCTCTTATAGCTATTAATAGTAAGTAGCTCTTATAGCTATTAATAGTAAGTAGCTTATATATTTCTATAGGTTATATATAAGAGTTAAAGTAATAAAGCTAGTTAAGCGCTAGATTATTATTGATTTAGTCTATAGAACTAATCTAGATTACTTAGTTACGTAGTAGAACCTCTATTAACTAAGTAGAGATTAGAATCTTACTTATAAAGATAAGAAATGCTAAGATTTATATATTTATTATATTAACGACCTATATTAGTATAACTTTCTTATAATTATTTAGCTAGATTCTCTTAATTCTTTTTGATTTATCTAAGCTAGTAATAACTAGCTATAATAAAATTTTATCTATAATAAACCTAGTTATATAAGATTTATAATTATCTTTATCTATGATATTATACTATACATATATATTCTAAACTAGCTTAAACTAGCTCTTAACAAGCGCTAGATCTTTATAGAGAGCTTACTAGTAATTATATAGATAGCTCCAGCGCGTATATAGCTTAGAATTTCGTTAGATAAACTTATTAATCTAGTTCTTACTAATTTCTTTCTTACTATAGTCTTAAAGTAGTTACTTAGCTATATCTTATATATTATCTCTTCTATTAAGTAGTTCTTACTTAGCCTTAACTATTATATACTTAGTAATAGTCTTCTTTTCTAGTTTTATTAGGCGCTTATAGTTAGGCTTATAGTTATATTAAGAGTACTTCTTATTACGTTATAAACGTATTATTATTGTAAAGACGTTATAGACCTTTTTAGCCTATTACATACTTTGAACTTAGTTTATAGTTAGCTTAGATATTACTATTAACACGTTAGCTTTAGTATAGCTCTTTTAAAGTTATTATTATTATAATATTTTATAACATTCTTATTAAGGCGTGTCGCGGTATAATAGTAGGCCGCTTAGTAGTAAAACACGTTAGTCTCTTATAAGTACTATTATTCTAGATAGATAGTATCTAAAATCTTATATATAAGGCGTAAGAGTAGTAATATTAGTATTAGTGGGTTATAGCTACTCTACTACTCTATAATCTTTTATAGTATAGTAGCTACTATCTATTAGTTTATAACTATAATTAAAGTTTAGAATAACTTACTACTAAGCTTAAGTTAATACTTTTTAGAGGTAGGCTTAGCTTAGGTTATATAGGTAGACTTTATAGCTAGATCTTTCTTAGCTTTAGTATCTCTAGTAGAATTATAGATAGCCTATTTAGTATATACTAGTAAATTAGTATAATAGATTAAGTTAATAGACTATTAACTAGATAAGCTACGTATTTAAAAAAAGGTTTAACCTCTAGATAGTTAGTAAAAAAATAAATATCTCGTAATATCTAGATACTTAAGATAATAGTTTTTAGCTAAATTTATGATAATTAATTATAATAATCTAGCGCTAGATAGAATTAAATTTAGTAATTTAAACAGTATTAATTATTTATAAAAATATTTCTTATACTATCTTATAATCTTAATATAAAGTTCTTACGCTAGCTTTAGAACTAATTGCTTAGTACACTTTAGAGTCTAGAGTTTATTATAAATATAAAATAAAATTTATCTCTAGTCTTATTTAGCTACTCTATAATAAGTCTCAATAGTAATATATATCTAAATAGAGCTTTATTAGTACTTTTAAATAATAGTAGAATCTGCATTTTAAAATTCTTTTTAAGTTAAATAATAAAAAAAAATAGCTTTTACGCTAGCTATATACTAACTATAGCGCTAACTTATATAAGCTATTATAAAAGTATTTCAAAAAACTATATTTTACTATTTTCTTTACTTATCTAAAACATTACTTTCTAGAAATTATAAGATACCTTTTTAAATACCTCTTATATACTTTTATCATAGCTAGCTATATAGAAGATTAGACTAAATTATATAAATAAGAAAACTCTATATAGTATTTTAAAAAGATAAGCTTTACTCTACTCTATTAACATATTTATCGGCTTTACGCTAAAGAAGTAAAAGATAATTACTAAGATACTTATTATATTTTATTATAATACTAGTTACTAACTTATAAAAAAAGTTATATAAGTAAAATAGAAGTTATAATATTATTACTAACTATAGCTCTAGTACCTCTATAAAAAAGTACTCTATTAGTTTTACTATTTTATTTAGGAACTATATAACTAGTAATTTATGCGCTATTACCTAGAGAGATTATACTACTCCAAGGAACTTAAGAGAATAAAGCTCTTAATAAAGCTAAGAATTCTAACTATAGTATAGAATACTATCTATATATAAAGATAAAGATATTCTAGAACTATAATAAGATATAAAAGATTATTAAAGCGTAATTTCTTATTACTAATTAGAAGTGTTTTCTTATATAGTAGTTTAGTAAAAATATAAAAGTTATATATAATAAATATTTATATTAATAATTATAACGTATTTTACTAATCAGCGGGCTAATCTAGTGTATAGGCTAGTTCCTAATAATATTCCACTTTTATAATAATAACGCGTAATATCTTAATAATATAGTACGTTAAAAATCTATACTAAAGTATATTTATTTATTACTATCTCTAATTTGTATTTAAAGTAGATTTAAAGTAAAAGACCCGCTACTACCGCCTATAACGTTCTATGGACGATAATCTTGCGTTAATAAGCTAGATAGCGCCTTTAAAGTAATTAGAAGCTACTAGTAAGGCGCCTAATAAAATTAGAAAAGTAGACTATTACTTAACGAATTATAGTTAAGGCTAAGTAAGAACTACTCTATAGAAGAGACAATATATAAAATATAACTAATAGACTACTTTAATAGTAGAGTAAAAAGAAGATTAGTAAGAACTAGACTAATAAATTTGTCTACCGTAATTCTAAGCTATATATACGCTAGAGCTATCTATATAATTACTAGTAGGCTTTCTATAGAGACTTAGTACTTATTTATTACTAGCTTTAGCTAGTTTAGAATATAATAATAAAGTATAGTATTTTAGGCAAAGATATCTATAACTTTAATTAGACTAGCTTTATTATAAATAGGATTTTATTATAGTTAGTTATTATAGGCTTAGATATACTAAAAAGAATAAAGAAGATCTAGCTAAGTAATTAAAATTAGATTATATTAATATAGGGTATTAACATAATAGATATATATATTTTAGTAATTCTTATTTTTTTAGATAGGATTCTAATCTCTACTTAGTTTATAGAGAATCTACTATATAACTAAGTAATATAAGTTAGTTCTATAAGCTAGATAAATTATAATCTAGCGCTTAATTAGCTTTATTACTTTAATTATTATATGCGGTCTATAGCGACGTATAGACTACTTATTATTAATAGCTATAAAAGCTATTACTTAGTAGCTTTCTAAGATCTCTAAAGAGAGATAAATATAATTCTTTTTTATAAATCTCTCTACTTATTATTACTCTTATAGCCTCTTACTATAAGCTACTACTTATTATTAAAGTATATATATAGTAATACTATCTTAGTCTTAGTATATGATCTTATCTATAATATTAGTTAAGAAATCTTCTTATTAGCGTTTAAATCAGTCTATTATAACGATATTATACTAAAGAATATCTATTAAGAGTTTTAAAGTACTAGGCTTTCTCTATATTATTATAATATTATCTATTAAAACGTAATATTATATTATATATACTAACTTTACTAGCGTAAGAGGTTACTATAAAGAAGCTAAAAACGCTGCGTAACGCGCGTAAATTAGAGATATAAATATACTTATTTAAAACTATAAATTAATTTAGTAAGAGTCTTCTACTATCTCTTTAAAGAAGTATATATAGTAGTTAAGTAAGAGAGCTTAATAGACTACTTATTATATAGTATTAATAGAGAAGGAAATTAGCTACTTATAAGGCGCTATTAAAGCGTTAATAAAATAAAAAACTTATAAGTAGCGCTAAATATAGATAGAGAGATTCTAGATAGTTAGCTAGATAGCTAATTTAATTACTAAGATAGAGAGTAATAGCTCTAATAAGAGTATAATATCTAGAAATAGAGTATATAGTAAATAATACTATAGGCGTTATAGTTAAATTAGATATAACTCTTATATCTTTTAAGTAAAATTAGAGATTATAGAAGATAGTAACGCGTCTAAAGAATAATATCTTATACTACTTAATAAGAAAAGTTATAGTAATATTACGTAATACTATTTTAAAGTTATAATAGTATAGAGAAGTAGCCTATATACTAAGATAGCCCACTTACTAGTAAAATACGTTATACTTATGAAAATTAAATTAGTAGCTAATATAAGTTTTAAAGATAGCTTATAAGAGATAGTCTTAAATCTAAAACAAGATAAAAAAAATAATATAAGAAAACTATATACTATATCTAAGAATCTCGTAAAAGCTCATTATTATAGCTGTATTTGTTTAATTCTACTACTTATCTTTCTATCTTTTAGTAGTACTCGAGAGAAGCTTCTTTATAATTTATACTAAAATATATAATATAGGCTTTAAGTTAACTAAATTATAAGTATATAATAGAAAAGTTAATAGTAAGTTTATCTTAAAGCTCTTTCTCTACTATTAATTAGTTTTAAATACAAATTTAAAATAGAAGTAAGTTAATATATATACTTATAATATTTAATCACTAATAGTATTAGAAAATAAAACTCTTTATCTATATATAATTAGTTAAACTTGGATATAGAGCTAGCTATTAATAATATTTATACTAGATTTTATTAAAGTAATAAGTATAAAAAGAAAGTAAAAAATAAAGATAAAACAATTCTATTAGTACTAGTAACTTTCTTTTAGATAAAAAATAGAGGGCTTTAAAAGCTTTAGAAGCTAAGTAAAATAAAGAAGATAATAAATTTTAAGATTAGAAAAAGTCGAAGGTTAAGAGGTTTTCTAAGAAGAATAAACTATAAGCTAGTGCGCTATTAGCTTATAAAGAGATTAGTAGTATAAAAGTTTCTTATTATATCTTATTATTATACTATACACTTATTTAGCCTATTTTACTTTTATCCTAGTATACTACTATTTGCTAATTACAATTAAATATAAATCTATTTAATCTAACAAATATATCTAAAGTATATAAAAATTTTATTCCTATCTCTATTCGCTTTATAAGTATAAATATTTTAAGTTCTTAGATAGTAACTAAGAGAAGACAATAGTTGGAATATAGACTTTAGTAAAAATACTAAGCTATTAGTTACTCTAGATACTTATTTAGTAAGTAACTACTTTTCATTCCTTACTATTAAGAGATACTATATTCATACACAATAGTAGCTTAAATAACAACCCTCTAATTTTATCTCTTTCTATAGTAGCTATACTAGAAGTTTAATAGTAAAAGAACTATTTAGAGTTCTTTTTAAGGTAAATACTATCTTAAGATTATTATATATAATCTATAATACTATATATAATAATAGTACTCTTACTTATTTAATTAAGATAGAGCTATACTAGAAGATATTTATATATAGATAGAGTTAAAACTTAACTAATTATTTAACCTATATTATTAATCTTATTATCTTAAATCTTTATCTAGTATTCTAAACTACTAAGCTTATATAATAATCCTAGGTATAAAGTATTATAACTTAACCTTATTATTTCTCTATTTACTATATAGAGTATAAGAATATATATCTTAGAAAAGAATAGTAGACTATATATTAACCTACTAAAATTAAATATTTAAAAAATAACTATATAGTTAAAAGAGAAAACTAGATAAGTGTCTATAAGACTCTACTTTAAACTCTTAGAAATAATTTAGTAATTATTTATAAACCTCTGAATTAGTATATAAATATAAGATAAAACTCTTTTAAGTATAATACCTATAATATAGTTCTAATAAAGATAATAGAATAGTAAACTATAGTTATAATAAGAATATATAGTATAGTAAAGATCTCTATTATCTATTAATTAACTATATCTATCTATCTCTCTCATTATATCACTACTATGTACTTAGATAAACCTTATCTTAACTCTTATTAAGATAATATTTACTTTCTATTTATAGCTTTTATTTCTACTCTTCTTTTATTTTATATTTATTAAGAATACTCTATTAAGAGTATAGCTCGAGTAGAAGTAATATAAGACTTCTAGTATTAAGCTTCTTATTAGTTAGTTTTAGTAGATAGAGAGATAGTGTGTAATAGAATAGTAACTNAGGTAAGTAGAATAACTCTGTATATTATACTTATACTTAGAACTTAAGTTAAATATATTAAGCTATAAGGGCTTAATACCTACTACTATATACTAGAGCTTTATNNAATATACTTAGTTACTTANTACTACTAAGAAGTACTAATTACTAAGTAACTTATAGGTTAATATATAGAGTATTTAGTTACTTAGTAGTACTAAGATATACTAATTACTAAGTATTATATTAATTTTGTAATATACTAGT